>NC_088218.1:1181037-1186037 GCF_036934945.1 Oncorhynchus masou masou | reverse complement strand
AGTTGTCAACCGTGATGGCGAGATCATGGAACGGGCAGTCCTTCCCTGGGAGGAAGAGCAACTCCGTCTTGCCGAGGTTCAGCTTGAGGTGGTGATCCGTCATCCACACTGATATGTCTGCCAGACATGCAGAGATGCGATTCGCCACCTGGTCATCAGAAGGGGGAAAGGAGAAGTTTAATTGTGTGTCGTCTGCATAGCAATGATAGGAGAGACCATGTGAGGTTATGACAGAGCCAAGTGACTTGGTGTATAGCGAGAATAGGAGAGGGCCTAGAACAGAGCCCTGGGGGACACCAGTGGTGAGAGCGCGTGGCGAGGAGACAGATTCTCGCCACGCCACCTGGTAGGAGCGACCTGTCAGGTAGGACGCAATCCAAGCGTGGGCCGCACCGGAGATGCCCAACTCGGAGAGGGTGGAGAGGAGGATCTGATGGTTCACAGTGTCGAAGGCAGCCGATAGGTCTAGAAGGATGAGAGCAGAGGAGAGAGAGTTAGCTTTAGCAGTGCGGAGCGCCTCCGTGATACAGAGAAGAGCAGTCTCAGTTGAATGACTAGTCTTGAAACCTGACTGATTTGGATCAAGAAGGTCATTCTGAGAGAGATAGCGGGAGAGCTGGCCAAGGACGGCACGTTCAAGAGTTTTGGAGACTCTGACCCTACGAGGTCCGTAGACAGACAGGACTGGGCTGTCACTAGTATCCTGTCTGTGTAGCAGATAAACATCCTCTGTACCAGGGGTCTTCAACTCTGACCCTACGAGGTCCGTAGACAGACAGGACTGGGCTGTCACTAGTATCCTGTCTGTGTAGCAGATAAACATCCTCTGTACCAGGGGTCTTCAACTCTGACCCTACGAGGTCCGTAGACAGACAGGACTGGGCTGTCACTAATATCCTGTCTGTGTAGCAGCTAAACATCCTCTGTACCAGGGGTCTTCAACTCTGACCCTACGAGGTCCGTAGACAGACAGGACTGGGCTGTCACTAGTATCCTGTCTGTGTAGCAGATAAACATCCTCTGTACCAGGGGTCTTCAACTCTGACCCTACGAGGTCCGTAGACAGACAGGACTGGGCTGTCACTAGTATCCTGTCTGTGTAGCAGATAAACATCCTCTGTACCAGGGGTCTTCAACTCTGACCCTACGAGGTCCGTAGACAGACAGGACTGGGCTGTCACTAATATCCTGTCTGTGTAGCAGCTGAACATCCTCTAGACAGGACTGGGCTGTCACTTATATCCTGTCTGTGTTACAGCTAAACATCCTCTAGACAGGACTGGGTTGTCACTAATATCCTGTCTGTGTTACAGCTAAACATCCTCTAGACAGGACTGGGCTGTCACTAATATCCTGTCTGTGTAGCAGCTAAACATCCTCTAGACAGGACTGGGCTGTCACTAATATCCTGTCTGTGTTACAGCTAAACATCCTCTAGACAGGACTGGGCTGTCACTAATATCCTGTCTGTGTTACAGCTAAACATCCTCTAGACAGGACTGGGCTGTCACTAGTATCCTGTCTGTGTTACAGCTAAACATCCTCTAGACAGGACTGGGCTGTCACTAATATCCTGTCTGTGTAGCAGCTGAACATCCTCTAGACAGGACTGGGCTGTCACTAATATCCTGTCTGTGTTACAGCTAAACATCCTCTAGACAGGACTGGGCTGTCACTAATATCCTGTCTGTGTAGCAGCTGAACATCCTCTAGACAGGACTGGGCTGTCACTAATATCCTGTCTGTGTTACAGCTAAACATCCTCTAGACAGGACTGGGCTGTCACTAATATCCTGTCTGTGTTACAGCTAAACATCCTCTAGACAGGACTGGGCTGTCACTAATATCCTGTCTGTGTTACAGCTAAACATCCTCTAGACAGGACTGGGCTGTCACTAATATCCTGTCTGTGTTACAGCTGAACATCCTCTAGACAGGACTGGGCTGTCACTAATATCCTGTCTGTGTAGCAGCTAAACATCCTCTAGACAGGACTGGGCTGTCACTAATATCCTGTCTGTGTTACAGCTAAACATCCTCTAGACAGGACTGGGCTGTCACTAATATCCTGTCTGTGTAGCAGCTGAACATCCTCTAGACAGGACTGGGCTGTCACTAATATCCTGTCTGTGTTACAGCTGAACATCCTCTAGACAGGACTGGGCTGTCACTAATATCCTGTCTGTGTTACAGCTAAACATCCTCTAGACAGGACTGGGCTGTCACTAATATCCTGTCTGTGTTACAGCTACAGCTAACATCCTCTAGACAGGACTGGGCTGTCACTAATATCCTGTCTGTGTTACAGCTAAACATCCTCTAGACAGGACTGGGCTGTCACTAATATCCTGTCTGTGTTACAGCTAAACATCCTCTAGACAGGACTGGGCTGTCACTAATATCCTGTCTGTGTAGCAGCTAAACATCCTCTAGACAGGACTGGGCTGTCACTAATATCCTGTCTGTGTTACAGCTAAACATCCTCTAGACAGGACTGGGCTGTCACTAATATCCTGTCTGTGTTTCAGCTAAACATCCTCTAGACAGGACTGGGCTGTCACTAATATCCTGTCTGTGTTACAGCTAAACATCCTCTAGACAGGACTGGGCTGTCACTAATATCCTGTCTGTGTTACAGCTAAACATCCTCTAGACAGGACTGGGCTGTCACTAATATCCTGTCTGTGTTACAGCTAAACATCCTCTAGACAGGACTGGGCTGTCACTAGTATCCTGTCTGTGTTACAGCTAAACATCCTCTAGACAGGACTGGGCTGTCACTAATATCCTGTCTGTGTTACAGCTAAACATCCTCTAGACAGGACTGGGCTGTCACTAATATCCTGTCTGTGTTACAGCTAAACATCACCTAGACAGGACTGGGCTGTCACTAATATCCTGTCTGTGTTACAGCTAAACATCCTCTAGACAGGACTGGGCTGTCACTAGTATCCTGTCTGTGTTACAGCTAAACATCACCTAGACAGGACTGGGCTGTCACTAATATCCTGTCTGTGTTACAGCTAAACATCCTCTAGACAGGACTGGGCTGTCACTAGTATCCTGTCTGTGTTACAGCTAAACATCCTCTAGACAGGACTGGGCTGTCACTAATATCCTGTCTGTCTGTTTAGCAGCTAAACATCCTCTAGACAGGACTGGGCTGTCACTAATATCCTGTCTGTGTTACAGCTGAACATCCTCTAGACAGGACTGGGCTGTCACTAATATCCTGTCTGTGTTACAGCTAAACATCCTCTAGACAGGACTGGGCTGTCACTAATATCCTGTCTGTGTTACAGCTAAACATCACCTAGACAGGACTGGGCTGTCACTAATATCCTGTCTGTGTTACAGCTAAACATCCTCTAGACAGGACTGGGCTGTCACTAATATCCTGTCTTTCTGTGTAGCAGCTGAACATCCTCTAGACAGGACTGGGCTGTCACTAATATCCTGTCTGTGTTACAGCTAAACATCACCTAGACAGGACTGGGCTGTCACTAATATCCTGTCTGTGTTACAGCTGAACATCCTCTAGACAGGACTGGGCTGTCACTAATATCTTGTCTGTGTAGCAGCTGAACATCCTCTAGACAGGACTGGGCTGTCACTAATATCCTGTCTGTGTAGCAGCTAAACATCCTCTAGACAGGACTGGGCTGTCACTAATATCCTGTCTGTGTTACAGCTAAACATCCTCTAGACAGGACTGGGCTGTCACTAATATCCTGTCTGTGTTACAGCTAAACATCCTCTAGACAGGACTGGGCTGTCACTAATATCCTGTCTGTGTTACAGCTGAACATCCTCTAGACAGGACTGGGCTGTCACTAATATCCTGTCTGTGTTACAGCTAAACATCCTCTAGACAGGACTGGGCTGTCACTAATATCCTGTCTGTGTAGCAGCTAAACATCCTCTAGACAGGACTGGGCTGTCACTAATATCCTGTCTGTGTTACAGCTAAACATCCTCTAGACAGGACTGGGCTGTCACTAATATCCTGTCTGTGTTACAGCTGAACATCCTCTAGACAGGACTGGGCTGTCACTAATATCCTGTCTGTGTTACAGCTAAACATCCTCTAGACAGGACTGGGCTGTCACTAATATCCTGTCTGTGTTACAGCTGAACATCCTCTAGACAGGACTGGGCTGTCACTAGTATCCTGTCTGTGTTACAGCTAAACATCCTCTAGACAGGACTGGGCTGTCACTAATATCCTGTCTATCTGTGTAGCAGCTAAACATCCTCTAGACAGGACTGGGCTGTCACTAATATCCTGTCTATCTGTGTAGCAGCTAAACATCCTCTAGACAGGACTGGGCTGTCACTAATATCTTGTCTGTGTTACAGCTAAACATCCTCTAGACAGGACTGGGCTGTCACTAATATCCTGTCTGTGTTACAGCTAAACATCCTCTAGACAGGACTGGGCTGTCACTAATATCCTGTCTGTGTTACAGCTAAACATCCTCTAGACAGGACTGGGCTGTCACTAATATTCTGTCTGTGTAGCAGCTAAACATCCTCTAGACAGGACTGGGCTGTCACTAATATGTCTGTGTAGCTGTCTGTGTGTCACTAATATCCTGCTGTGTTACAGCTGAACATCCTCTAGACAGGACTGGGCTGTCACTAATATCCTGTCTGTGTAGCAGCTAAACATCCTCTAGACAGGACTGGGCTGTCACTAATATCCTGTCTGTGTTACAGCTAAACATCCTCTAGACAGGACTGGGCTGTCACTAATATCCTGTCTGTGTTACAGCTAAACATCCTCTAGACAGGACTGGGCTGTCACTAATATCCTGTCTGTGTTACAGCTAAACATCCTCTATGGGCTGTCACTAATATCCTGTCTGTGTTACAGCTAAACATCCTCTAGACAGGACTGGGCTGTCACTAATATCCTGTCTGTGTTACAGCTAAACATCCTCTAGACAGGACTGGGCTGTCACTAATATCCTGTCTGTGTTACAGCTAAACATCCTCTA
>NC_088218.1:1161037-1171037 GCF_036934945.1 Oncorhynchus masou masou | reverse complement strand
GTAGAGGAGGATAGAGGAGGGTGGAGGAGGGTGGAGGAGGGTTGAGGAGGGTGGAGGAGGGTAGAGGAGGGTGGAGGAGGGTTGAGGAGGTAGAGGAGGTAGAGGAGGGTGGAGGAGGGTTGAGGAGGTAGAGGAGGTAGAGGAGGTTTGAGGAGGGTTGAGGAGGGTGGAGGAGGTAGAGGAGGTTTGAGGAGGTAGATGAGGGTGGAGGAGGTAGATGAGGTTGTGTAGACATGCAGCCTACTGAGCATCTGTGTTCCTTTATTCAGGTCTGATTTCAGAGCCAGCTGTGATGTTTCTGCTACTGTCAACACACACACACCCCGTGGATTGTCTGCCTCCCTCCCTCCCTCCCTCCCTCCCTCCCTCCCTCCCTCCCTCCCTCCCTCCTGCTTGGCTCTCCATCCTATTCTAATGCATGCCTGCATCCCCAACCCCTCCCACACACAGTGCCTCAGGACAGACAGACTGACCATATGTCCGTATGTCCACAGTGCCTCAGGACAGACAGCCAGTAATGTCTCTGCTGCATCAGTTAGTGGAGGAAGTCTCAGTCCTGCTGTTCACACTGGATCCATGACACACACACACACACACACACACACACACACACACACACACACACACACACTGACACACACATTGAGACACACACACACTGACACACACTGACACTGACACTGACACACACATTGAGACACACACACACTGACACACACTGACACTGACACTGACACACACACACACACACACCCCCACACACACTGAGACACACACACTGAGACACACACACACACCCCCACATACACTGACACACACTGACACACACACACACCCCCACACACACTGACACACACTGACACACACACTGAGACACACACACTGACACACACACTGACACACACACACACCCCCACACACACTTACACACACTGACACACACACTGACACACACACACACACACACACACACACACACACTGACACACACACTGACACACACACTGAGACACACACACACTGACACGCACACTGAGACACACACACTGACACACACACACACCCCCACACACACTGACACACAGTGACACACACACTGAGACACACACACTGACACACACACACACCCCCACACACACTGACACACACACTGACACACACACACACACACACACACACACACACACACACACACACACACACACACACACCCACACACACTGACACACACACTGACACACACACTGAGACACACACACACTGACACACACACTGAGACACACACACTGACACACACACACACCCACACACCCACACACACTTACACACACTGACACACACACACACACCCACACACACTTACACACACTGACACACACACACTGACACACACACACACACCCCCACACACACTGACACACACACTGACACACACACCCCCACACACTGTCTCTCTCCCTGTGCAGTAAACAAATCGTCTTGCCAGGCCAACAGATGACCCAGAGCTAGGGTACGTCTCAAATGAATCCCTATTCTCTACCAAGTGAGTAGGGTCTAAAGGAGTGTACTATGTAGGGAATAGGGTCTAAAGTAGTGTACTATGTAGGGAATAGGGTCTAAAGGAGTGTACTATGTAGGGAATAGGGTCTAAAGTAGTGTACTATGTAGGGAATAGGGTCTAAAGTAGTGTACTATGTAGGGAATAGGGTTTAAAGTAGTGTACTATGTAGGGAATAGGGTTTAAAGTAGTGTACTATGTAGGGAATAGGGTCTAAAGTAGTGTACTGTGTAGGGAATAGGGTCTAAAGTAGTGTACTATGTAGGGAATAGGTTCTAAAGTAGTGTACTATGCAGGGAATAGGGTCTAAAGTAGTGTACTATGTAGGGAATAGGGTCTAAAGGAGTGTACTATGTAGGGAATAGGGTCTAAAGTAGTGTACTATGTAGGGAATAGGGTCTAAAGTAGTGTAATATGTAGGGAATAGGGTCTAAAGTAGTGTACTATGTAGGGAATAGGGTCTGAAGTAGTGTACTATGTAGGGAATAGGGTCTATGTAGGGAATAGGGTCTGAAGTAGTGTACTATGTAGGGAATAGGGTCTAAAGTAGTGTACTATGTATGGGTCTAAAGTAGTGTACTATGTAGGGAATAATAGGGTAGGGTGCTAAAGATAGTGTACTATGTAGGGAATAGGGTCTAAAGTAGTGTACTATGTAGGGAATAGGGTCTAAAGTAGTGTACTATGTAGTTCCTAACACACCTGTCTAGGTTCCTAACACATTTGATGTAATCCCAGCAGATAGAGGACAGAGCATTACACATTACATTGTCTGATTCTTATTTGATAGTTCAGACAGTTTGTTCCCAATGACAGTTCCTGTCTCCTGCTAGGTGTTGTCTGAGTTCCCAACACACCTGTCTGATTCAGTTCCTAACACACCTGTCTGATTCAGTTCCTAACACACCTGTCTGATTCTGATTCAGTTCCTAACACACCTGTCTGATTCAGTTCCTAACACACCTGTCTGATTCAGTTCCCAACACACCTGTCTGATTCAGTTCCTAACACACCTGTCTGATTCAGTTCCCAACACACCTGTCTGATTCAGTTCCTAACACACCTGTCTGATTCAGTTCCCAACACACCTGTCTGATTCAGTTCCTAACACACCTGTCTGATTCAGTTCCTAACACACCTGTCTGATTCAGTTCAGTTCCTAACACACCTGTCTGATTCAGTTCCTTCCTAACACACCTGTCTGATTCAGTTCCTAACACACCTGTCTGATTCAGTTCCTAACACACCTGTCTGGTTCAGTTCCCAACACACCTGTCTGATTCAGTTCCTAGCACACCTGTCTGATTCAGTTCCTAACACACCTGTTGATTCAGTTCCTAACACACCTGTCTGATTCAGTTCCTAACACACCTGTCTGATTCAGTTCTGATTCCCTAACACACCTGTCTGATTCAGTTCCTAACACACCTGTCTGATTCAGTTCTAACACACCTGTCTGATTCAGTTCCTAACACACCTGTCTGATTCAGTTCCTAACACACCTGTCTGATTCAGTTCCTAACACACCTGTCTGATTCAGTTCCTAACACACCTGGTCTGATTCAGTTCCTAACACACCTGTCTGATTCAGTGTCTGTTCCCTAACACACCTGTCTGATTCAGTTCCTAACACACCTGTCTGATTCAGTTCCTAACACACCTGTCTGATTCAGTTCCTAACACACCTGTTTCAGTTCCTAACACACCTGTCTGATTCAGTTCCTAACACACCTGTCTGATTCAGTTCCTAACACACCTGTCTGATTCAGTTCCTACACACCTGTCTGATTCAGTTCCTAACACACCTGTCTGATTCAGTTCCTAACACACCTGTCTGATTCAGTTCCTAACACACCTGTCTGATTCAGTTCCTAACACACCTGTCTGATTCAGTTCCTAACACACCTGTCTGATTCAGTTCCTAACACACCTGTCTGATTCAGTTCAGTTCCCAACACACCTGTCTGATTCAGTTCCTAACACACCTGTCTGATTCAGTTCCTAACACACCTGTCTGATTCAGTTCCTAACACACCTGTCTGATTCAGTTCCTAACACACCTGTCTGATTCAGTTCCTAGCACACCTGTCTGATTCAGTTCCTGTCTGATTCAGTTCCTAACACACCTGTCTGATTCAGTTCCTAACACACCTGTCTGATTCAGTTCCTAACACACCTGTCTGATTCAGTTCCTAACACACCTGTCTGATTCAGTTCCTAACACACCTGTCTGATTCAGTTCCTAACACACCTGTCTGATTCAGTTCCTAACACACCTGTCTGATTCAGTTCCTAACACACCTGTCTGATTCAGTTCCTATTCACACACCTGTCTGATTCAGTTCCTAACACACCTGTCTGATTCAGTTCCTAACACACCTGTCTGATTCAGTTCCTAACACACCTGTCTGATTCAGTTCCTAACACACCTGTCTGATTCAGTTCCTAACACACCTGTCTGATTCAGTTCCTAACACACCTGTCTGATTCAGTTCCTAACACACCTGTCTGATTCAGTTCCTAGCACACCTGTCTGATTCAGTTCCTAACACACCTGTCTGATTCAGTTCCTAACACCTGTCTGATTCAGTTCCTACACACCTGTCTGATTCAGTTCCTAACACACCTGTCTGATTCAGTTCCTAACACACCTGTCTGATTCAGTTCCTAACACACCTGTCTGATTCAGTTCCTAACACACCTGTCTGATTCAGAGGGGTTAGGTTCCTAGCACACCTGTCTGATTCAGTTCCTAACACACCTGTCTGATTCAGTTCCTAACACACCTGTCTGATTCAGTTCCTAACACACCTGTCTGATTCAGTTCCTAACACACCTGTCTGATTCAGTTCCTAACACACCTGTCTGATTCAGTTCCTAACACACCTGTCTGATTCAGTTCCTAACACACCTGTCTGATTCAGTTATGTTCCTAACACACCTGTCTGATTCAGTTCCTAACACACCTGTCTGATTCAGATGGGTTACGTTCCTAACACACCTGTCTGATTCAGAGGGGTTACCTCCTAACACACCTGTCTGATTCAGAGGGGTTACGTTCCTAACACACCTGTCTGATTCAGATTCCTAACACACCTGTCTGATTCAGTTCCTAACACACCTGTCTGATTCAGTTCCTAACACACCTGTCTGATTCAGTTCCTAACACACCTGTCTGATTCAGTTCCTAACACACCTGTCTGATTCAGTTCCTAGCATTCACCTATTCAGTTCCTAACACACCTGTCTGATTCAGTTCCTAACACACCTGTCTGATTCAGTTCCTAACACACCTGTCTGATTCAGTTCCTAGACACCTTCATTCAGTTCCTAACACACCTGTCTGATTCAGTTCCTAACACACCTGTCTGATTCAGTTCCTAACACACCTGTCTGATTCAGTTCCTAACACACCTGTCTGATTCAGTTCCTAACACACCTGTCTGATTCAGTTCCTAACACACCTGTCTGATTCAGAGGGTTATGTTCACACACCTGTCTGATTCAGTTCCTAACACACCTGTCTGATTCAGAGGGGTTAGGTTCCTAACACACCTGTCTGATTCAGAGGGGTTACGTTCCTAACACACCTGTCTGATTCAGAGGGGTTAGGTTCCTAACACACCTGTCTGATTCAGAGGGTTACGTTCCTAACACACCTGTCTGATTCAGAGGGTTCAGTTCCAAACACACCTGTCTGATTCAGAGGGGTTAGGTTCCTAACACACCTGTCTGATTCAGAGGGTTACGTTCCTAACACACCTGTCTGATTCAGAGGGTTCAGTTCCCAACACACCTGTCTGATTCAGTTCCTAACACACCTGTCTGATTCAGTTCCCAACACACCTGTCTGATTCAGTTCCTAACACACCTGTCTGATTCAGTTCCTAACACACCTGTCTGATTCAGTTCCTAACACACCTGTCTGATTCAGAGGGGTTACGTTCCTAACACACCTGTCTGATTCAGTTCCTAACACACCTGTCTGATTCAGAGGGGTTACGTTCCTAACACACCTGTCTGATTCAGAGGGGTTACGTTCCTAACACACCTGTCTGATTCAGAGGGTTACGTTCCTAACACACCTGTCTGATTCAGTTCCTAACACACCTGTCTGATTCAGAGGGGTTACGTTCCTAACACACCTGTCTGATTCAGAGGGGTTACGTTCCTAACACACCTGTCTGATTCATAGGGGTTACGTTCCTAACACACCTGTCTGATTCAGAGGGTTACGTTCCTAACACACCTGTCTGATTCAGAGGGGTTACGTTCCTAACACACCTGTCTTATTCAGAGGGGTTAGGTTCCTAACACACCTGTCTGATTCAGAGGGGTTACTTTCCTAACACACCTGTCTGATTCAGAGGGGTTACGTTCCTAACACACCTGTCTGATTCAGAGGGGTTAGGTTCCTAACACACCTGTCTGATTCAGAGGGTTACGTTCCTAACACACCTGTCTGATTCAGAGGGGTTAGGTTCCTAACACACCTGTCTGGTTCAGAGGGGTTAGGTTCCTAACACACCTGTCTGATTCAGAGGGGTTAGGTTCCTAACACACCTGTCTGGTTCAGAGGGGTTACGTTCCTAACACACCTGTCTGATTCAGAGGGGTTAGGTTCCTAACACACCTGTCTGATTCAGAGGGGTTACGTTCCTAACACACCTGTCTGATTCAGAGGGGTTACGTTCCGAGCATTCAGGTGTCCTACTGACTCGGTATCCTCCCTTTCTCTTCCTTAATGACCATATAGGGCTAATTGGCCTCTGGTCTAGAGTAGTGCACTATATAGGGAATAGGGTCTAAAGTAGAGCACAAAACAGGGAATACGGTCTAATGTAGTGCACTATACAGGGAATATGGTCTAAAGTAGTGCACTATATAGGGAATAGGGTCTAAAGTAGAGCACTATATAGGGAATAGTGTCTAAAGTAGAGCACTATATAGGGAATAGTGTCTAAAGTAGTGCACTATATAGGGAATAGTGTCGAAAGTAGTGGGCTGTTATAGATTACAGTAGACAGTAACCTGGTGTTGGGTTGTTATAGACTACAGTAACCTGGTGTTGGGTTGTTATAGACTACAGTACCCTGGTGTTGGGTTGTTATAGACTACAGTACCCTGGTGTTGGGTTGTTATAGACTACAGTACCCTGGTGTTGGGTTGTTATAGACTACAGTACCCTGGTGTTGGGTTGTTATAGACTACAGTACCCTGGTGTTGGGTTGTTATAGACTACAGTACCCTGGTGTTGGGTTGTTATAGACTACAGTAACCTGGTGTTGGGTTGTTATAGAATACAGTACCCTGGTGTTGGGTTGTTATAGACTACAGTACCCTGGTGTTGGGTTGTTATAGACTACAGTACCCTGGTGTTGGGTTGTTATAGACTACAGTAACCTGGTGTTGGGTTGTTATAGAATACAGTACCCTGGTGTTGGGTTGTTATAGACTACAGTACCCTGGTGTTGGGTTGTTATAGACTACAGTAACCTGGTGTTGGGTTGTTATAGAATACAGTACCCTGGTGTTGGGTTGTTATAGACTACAGTACCCTGGTGTTGGGTTGTTATAGACTACAGTACCCTGGTGTTGGGTTGTTATAGACTACAGTAACCTGGTGTTGGGTTGTTATAGAATACAGTACCCTGGTGTTGGGTCGTTATAGACTACAGTAACCTGGTGTTGGGTTGTTATAGAATACAGTACCCTGGTGTTGGGTTGTTATAGACTACAGTAACCTGGTGTTGGGTTGTTATAGACTACAGTAACCTGGTGTTGGGTTGTTATAGACTACAGTAACCTGGTGTTGGGTTGTTATAGACTACAGTAACCTGGTGTTGGGTTGTTATAGACTACAGTAACCTGGTGTTGGGTTGTTATAGACTACAGTAACCTGGTGTTGGGTTGTTATAGACTACAGTACCCTGGTGTTGGGTTGTTATAGACTACAGTACCCTGGTGTTGGGTTGTTATAGACTACAGTAACCTGGTGTTGGGTTGTTATAGAATACAGTACCCTGGTGTTGGGTTGTTATAGACTACAGTACCCTGGTGTTGGGTTGTTATAGACTACAGTACCCTGGTGTTGGGTTGTTATAGACTACAGTACCCTGGTGTTGGGTTGTTATAGACTACAGTAACCTGGTGTTGGGTTGTTATAGAATACAGTACCCTGGTGTTGGGTTGTTATAGACTACAGTACCCTGGTGTTGGGTTGTTATAGACTACAGTACCCTGGTGTTGGGTTGTTATAGACTACAGTAACCTGGTGTTGGGTTGTTATAGAATACAGTACCCTGGTGTTGGGTCGTTATAGACTACAGTAACCTGGTGTTGGGTTGTTATAGAATACAGTACCCTGGTGTTGGGTTGTTATAGACTACAGTAACCTGGTGTTGGGTTGTTATAGACTACAGTAACCTGGTGTTGGGTTGTTATAGACTACAGTAACCTGGTGTTGGGTTGTTATAGACTACAGTAACCTGGTGTTGGGTTGTTATAGACTACAGTACCCTGGTGTTGGGTTGTTATAGACTACAGTACCCTGGTGTAGGGTTGTTATAGACTACAGTAACCTGGTGTTGGGTTGTTATAGACTACAGTACCCTGGTGTTGGGTTGTTATAGACTACAGTAAACTGGCCTGGTTTAATCATAATTGGAGCAGAATTCAAGTTGAAGCCTCTGATTCTTGTTGTGCTATTTGTGGGTTGGATAAAAGAGATGATTTCAGCTCTGTGTGGATCTGCGTATTGACGGTGGTGTTACCCTGCATGTGCCCCGTATATGAGGAGAGAAAAACAAAGCTTTGTTAATTAAATAGGACCAATTAGCTAAGAGGCACGGAAGGAGACGCAGCCAAGAAAAACAACAACAATCACTAGGAAGACACTCAACAATCTGCTGATCATTATCAGTCCGTCTGTCTGTCACTCTCTGTCTGGCTCTATGTCTCTCTGGGTCTCTCTGTCACTCTCTGTTTCTCTGTCTCTCTGTCTCTGTCTCTCTCTCTCTCTCTCTCTCTGTCACTCTCTGTTTCTCTGTCTCTCTCTCTCTCTCTCTCTCTGTCACTCTCTCTTTATCTCTGTCACTCTCTCTTTCTCTCTGTCTCTTTACTTTATCTCTCTCTCTCTCTCTCTCTCTCTCTCTCTCTGGGGCTCTGTGGGTCGTTTCTGTGTTTGTGAACAGAGCCCCAGGTTTGGGAATCGCTTCCTTTTAGGTGGTTGTAGAATTTAACAGCTCTTTTCTGGATTTTGATAATTAGTCTCTCTCTCTGTCTCTCTCTGTTTCTCTGTCTCTCTCTCTCTCTCTCTCTCTCTGTCTCCCTCTCTCTCTGTCTCTCTGTCTCTCTTTCATAGAGCAGAACCATCAAGACAATTTCACTTCTCAGTTTCACTGCTGATTCTAAGGAGCTGAAATTCTAAAGAATTCTAAAGCCTGTTGTCTGCTCCTCGCTGCGTTCTCTGACTCACAGAGAGAGAGAGAGAGGGAGGGAGAGAGAGAGAGAGAGAGAGAGAGACAGAGAGAGAGAGAGAGAGAGAGAGAGAGAGAGAGAGACAGAGAGAGAGAGAGACAGAGAGAGAGACAGAGAGAGAGAGAGAGACAGAGAAACAGAGAGAGACGGAGAGAGAGAGAGAGAGGCAGAGAAACAGAGAGAGACGGAGAGAGAGAGAGAGAGAGAGACAGAGAAACAGAGAAACAGAGAGAGAGAGAGAGAGAGAGACGGAGGGAGAGAGAGAGACAGAGAGAGAGACAGAGAGAGAAAGAGAGAGAGAGAGAGAGAGAGAGAGACAAAGAAACAGAGAGAGAGAGAGAGACAGAGAAACAGAGAAACAGAGAGAGACGGAGAGAGAGAGAGAGAGACAGAGAAACAGAGAGAGACGGAGAGAGAGAGAGACAGAGAGAGAGAGAGATACAGAGAAACAGAGAGAGACTCTGAGAGAGAGAGAGAGAGAGAGAGAGAGAGAGAGAGAGAGAGAGAGAGAGAGAGAGACAGAGAAACAGAGAGCGATTAAAGATGTTTACCAGTAGAGAGAGAGAGAGAGAGAGAGAGAGAGAGAGAGAGAGAGAGAGAGAGAGGGAGGCTTGAACATAGAATTATAAATTAGGATACTGGAATGGACATGAACATTCCCTATGCTGGGATGAAGGTCAGGGAGTTGGTCAACCACTGTTTGCCAGTGCTGTGATAAAATAACGAATGAATCTGAAGGTTTTTTCTGCACTGTTTGTCTGCTAGCCGGACACTATTAACTACCAACATGCCAACATTTACATTCTGTCACGTTCTGACCATCGTTCCTGTGTGTTTTCCTTGTTTTAGTGTTGGTCAGGACGTGAGCTGGGTGGGCATTCTATGTTGTGTGTCTGGTTTGTCTATTTCTATGTTTGGCCTGATATGGTTCTCAATCAGAGGCAGGTGTTAGTCATTGTCTCT
>NC_088218.1:1153537-1156037 GCF_036934945.1 Oncorhynchus masou masou | reverse complement strand
TAGACCAGAGCCCTATAGAACCCTATTCCCTGTATAGTGCACTACTTTAGACCAGAGCCCTATAGAACTCTATCCCCTACATAGTGCACTACAGTCGTGGCCAAAAGTTTTGAGAATGACACAAATATTAATTTTCACTAATTCTGCTGCCTCAGGTTGTATGATGGCAATTTGCATATACTCCAGAAAGTTCTGAAGATTGATCAGATGAATTGCAATTAATTGCAAAGTCCCTCGTTGCCATGCAAACGAACTGAATCCCCAAAAAACACATTTACACTTCATTTCACCCACAAAAAGACCAGCTGACATCATGTCAGTGATTCTCTTCTGAACACAGGTGTGAGTGTTGACGAGGACAAGGCTGGAGATCACTCTGTCATGCTGATTGAGCTCGAATAACAGACTGGAAGCTTCAAAAGGACTGCGGTGCTTGGAATCATTGTTCTTCCTCTGTCAACCATGGTTACCTGCAAGGAAACGTGCCGTCATCATTGCTTTGCACAAAAAGGGCTTCACAGGCAAGGATATTGCTGCCAGTAAGATTGCACCTAAATCAACCATTTATCGGATCATCAAGAACTTCAAGGAGTGCGGTTCAATTGTTGTGAAGAAGACTTCAGGGCGCCCAAGAAAGCAAGCGCCAGGACCGTCTCCTAAAGTTGATTTAGCTGCGGGAAAAACATCAGGGACAGACTGATATTCTGCAAAAGGTACAGGGATTGGACTGCTGAGGACTGGGTAAAGTCATTTTCTCTGATGAATCCCCTTTCCGATTGTTTGGGTTATCCGGAAAAAGCTTGTCCGGAGAACATCCATCTACCCTCCTCCCATACCCCCTCAGCCATCCCTCTACCCTCTTCCCATACCCCCTCAACCATCCCTCTACCCTCTTCCCATACCCCCTCAGCCATCCCTACCCTCCTCCCATACCCCCTCAGCCATCCCTCTACCCTCTTCCCATACCCCCTCAGCCATCCCTCTACCCTCTTCCCATACCCCCTCAGCCATCCCTCTACCCTCCTCCCATACCCCCTCAGCCATCCCTCTACCCCCTTCCCATACCCCCTCAGCCATCCCTCTACCCTCATCCCATACCCCCTCCCCATCCCTCTACCCTCTTCCCATACCCCCTCAGCCATCCCTCTACCCTCCCCCCATACCCCCCATACCTTCTTCCCATCAGCCATCCCTCTATCCTCTTCCCATACCCCCTCAGCCATCCCTCTACCCTCTTCCCCCTCAGCCATCCCTCTACCCCCCCATCCCCCTCAGCCATCCATCTACCCTCTTCCCATACCCCCTCAGCCATCCCTCTACCCTCCCCCATAACCCCTCAGCCATCCCTCTACCTCCTCTCAAACCCCTCCCCATCCCTCTACCCTCTTCCCATACCCCTTCAGTCATCCCTCTACCCTCCTCCCATACCCCCTCAACCATCCCTCTACCCTCTTCCCATACCCCCTGCCCTTCCCTCTCCCCTCCTCCCCTCCCCTCCATTGCTGTTATTGTATTTTTCTCTCCTTTTCCCCCAGCCTGGATTGGTCTCTCTCCTTTTCCCTCAGCCTGGTTTGGTCTCTCTCCTTTTCCCTCAGCCTGGTTTGGTCTCTCTCCTTTTCCCTCAGCCTGGTTTGGTCTCTCTCCTTTTCCCTCAGCCTGGTTTGGTCTCTCTCCTTTTCCCTCAGCCTGGTTTGGTCTCTGTCCTTTTCCCTCAGCCTGGTTTGGTCTCTGTCCTTTTCCCTCAGCCTGGTTTGGTCTCTCTCCTTTTCCCTCAGCCTGGTTTGGTCTTTCTCTCCTTTTCCCTCAGCCTGGTTTGGTCTCTCTCCTTTTCCCTCAGCCTGGTTTGGTCTCTCTCCTTTTCCCTCAGCCTGGTTTGGTCTCTGTCCCGTGCCGTGGTTGTAGCAACGGTGCCCGGCGTTTGAACACGCTTCATCAATGACTTTATCTGTGTTTGTCCAGCCTCCCAGAACCACCGCATGGAAACACACACACACACACACACACACACACACACACACACACACACACACACACACACACACACACACACACACACACACACACACACACACACACACACACACACACACACACACACACACAGACACACACACTCCCTCACTCCATTGTGCCACCAATGCCTTTGTCTGGTTTTCAGAGACTAGCGATGACACGGGAATACCAATGACGACAGGGAGAGAGAACAGACAGGGAAATATATATTGAAGGGAGAGAGGGGGAGGAGAGAGAGAGAGAGAAGGGGAGAGAGAGACAGAGAGAGAGAGAGGGGGAGGAGAGAGAGAGAGAGAGAGAGAGAGAGAGAGGGGGAGGAGAGAGAGAGAGAGAGAGAGGGGGGGAGGAGAGAGAGAGAGAGAGAGAGGGGGAGGCGAGAGAGAGAGAGAGAGAGAGAGAGAGAGGGGGGGAGACAGAGAGAGAAAGAGAGAAGTAAGAACCCATCTGTGTCCCAAATGGTACCCCATTCCATAATATTGTGGATGAC
>NC_088218.1:1103537-1146037 GCF_036934945.1 Oncorhynchus masou masou | reverse complement strand
TATGGTGCTGACAGCCCAGCTGTGTGTGAGGGCATTATGGTACTGACAGCCCAGCTGTGTGTGAGGGCATTATGGTGCTGACAGCCCAGCTGTGTGTGAGGGCATTATGGTGCTGACAGCCCAGCTGTGTGTGAGGGCATTATGGTGCTGACAGCCCAGCTGTGTGTGAGGGCATTATGGTGCTGACAGCCCAGCTGTGTGTGAGGGCATTATGGTGCTGACAGCCCAGCTGTGTGTGAGGGCATTATGGTGCTGACAGCCCAGCTGTGTGTGAGGGCATTATGGTGCTGACAGCCCAGCTGTGTGTGAGGGCATTATGGTGCTGACAGCCCAGCTGTGTGTGAGGGCATTATGGTGCTGACAGCCCAGCTGTGTGTGAGGGCATTATGGTATTGACAGCCCAGCTGTGTGTGAGGGCATTATGGTGCTGACAGCCCAGCTGTGTGTGAGGGCATTATGGTGCTGACAGCCCAGCTGTGTGTGAGGGCATTATGGTGCTGAGATCCCAGCTGTGTGTGAGGGCATTATGGTACTGACAGCCCAGCTGTGTGTGAGGGCATTATGGTGCTGACAGCCCAGCTGTGTGTGAGGGCATTATGGTACTGACAGCCCAGCTGTGTGTGAGGGCATTATGGTGCTGACAGCCCAGCTGTGTGTGAGGGCATTATGGTACTGACAGCCCAGCTGTGTGTGAGGGCATTATGGTGCTGACAGCCCAGCTGTGTGTGAGGGCATTATGGTGCTGACAGCCCAGCTGTGTGTGAGGGCATTATGGTGCTGACAGCCCAGCTGTGTGTGAGGACATTATGGTGCTGACAGCCCAGCTGTGTGTGAGGGCATTATGGTGCTGACAGCCCAGCTGTGTGTGAGGGCATTATGGTGCTGACAGCCCAGCTGTGTGTGAGGGCATTATGGTGCTGACAGCCCAGCTGTGTGTGAGGGCATTATGGTGCTGACAGCCCAGCTGTGTGTGAGGGCATTATGGTGCTGACAGCCCAGCTGTGTGTGAGGGCATTATGGTGCTGACAGCCCAGCTGTGTGTGAGGGCATTATGGTGCTGACAGCCCAGCTGTGTGTGAGGGCATTATGGTGCTGACAGCCCAGCTGTGTGTGAGGGCATTATGGTGCTGACAGCCCAGCTGTGTGTGAGGGCATTGTGGTGCTGACAGCCCAGCTGTGTGTGAGGACATTATGGTGCTGACAGCCCAGCTGTGTGTGAGGGCATTATGGTGCTGACAGCCCAGCTGTGTGTGAGGGCATTATGGTGCTGACAGCCCAGCTGTGTGTGAGGGCATTATGGTATTGACAGCCCAGCTGTGTGTGAGGGCATTATGGTGCTGACAGCCCAGCTGTGTGTGAGGGCATTATGGTGCTGACAGCCCAGCTGTGTGTGAGGACATTATGGTGCTGACAGCCCAGCTGTGTGTGAGGGCATTATGGTATTGACAGCCCAGCTGTGTGTGAGGGCATTATGGTGCTGACAGCCCAGCTGTGTGTGAGGGCATTATGGTGCTGACAGCCCAGCTGTGTGTGAGGGCATTATGGTGCTGACAGCCCAGCTGTGTGTGAGGGCATTATGGTGCTGACAGTAGAAGGCTATTATTTCATTCCAGGTCTCTACACTCTTAGACAAAAGGGCTTCCTAAAGGGTTCTTCAACACAGAACTCGTTTTCATTGTCATCCAGTCATTCAGTCAATACATTATACATCATATTATCTTTACATACGGGCCAACTGGGGCCTCTGTTTTATTCTGAGAGGAGGGGGAGGAGAGAGGAGGGGGAGGAGAGAGGAGGGGGAGGAGAGGAGCGGAGGAGAGGAGAGAAGAGAGAGGAGAGGAGAGGAGAGAGGAGAGGAGAGGAGAGGAGAGAGGGGAGGAGGGAGAGGGGAGAGAGGAAGAGAGAGGAGAGAGAGAGGGAGGGGGGGGAGAGAGAGGAGAGAGAGGAGGGGGAGGAGAGAGGAAGAGAGGAGAGAGGAGAGGAGAGTGGAGGGGGAGGGAGAGAGGGGAGAGGAGGAGAGGAGAGGAGAGGAGGGGGAGAGGGGGAGGAGGAGAGGGGGAGAGAGGAGGGGGAGGAGAGGGAGAGAGGAGGGGGGGAGAGGGGGAGAGAGGAGGAGAGGAGAAGAGAAAGGAGGGGAGGAGAGAGGGGAGAGGGGAGAGGGGAGGAGAGGAGGGGGAGGAGAGAGGGGAGAGAGGAGGAGAGGGTAGGGTAGATGGTAGGGTAAAGGGTAGAAGGTAGGGTAGAGGGTAGGAGAGTCTGGAGGGGGTAGAGGGTAGGTTAGAGGGTAAGGTAGAGGGTAGGGGCGTCTGGAGGGGGTAGAGAATAGGAGAGTCTGGAGGGGGTAGAGGGTAGGGTAGAGGGTAGGAGAGTCTGGAGGGGGTAGGGTAGAGGGTAGGAGAGTCTGGAGGGGGTAGGATGTAGGGTAGAGGATATGAGAGTCTGGAGGGGGTAGGGTAGAGGATAGGAGAGTCTGGAGGGGGTAGATTGCTACTAAATGATCTATCATTGAACTCTCTCCAAAAGAGTCTATATTCCCCTGGCACAGATCTTACACAGTTCATATCAGACAAGGAGCTTAATTTATATTCAATCTAAATTTAGGCAGCAGCATGCTAGAAGGGGGGCTGCATATTTTACATCCAACCATCTCTCGAGTATCAACGCTTAGAGAGTTGAAATGATGGTGTTGAAATCATCACAGTGCAATTTCTTTTCTCAGGCCCTTCCCCCAAAACCCTCCCACCATCTCTCCCTCTCTCTCTCCTCCGCCCTTCCCCCAAAACACTCCCACCATCTCTCTCTCTCTCTCTCTCTCTCTCCCCCTCTCTCTCGCCCGTCTTCCTTCTCTCTCTCTCGCCCGTCCTCCTTCTCTCTCTCTCTCTTCCGTCCGCCTTCTCTCTCTCTCTCTCTCTCTCTCTTTCTCTCTCTCTATCTCTCTCACCCTCTCTCTCTCCCTCTCTCTCTCTCCCGCCCGCCCGCCTTCCCTCCCAAAACTCAGAGAGACCGCTCAAGAATATTTCACATTTGAAACCAATTTGAATTGTCAAACTGTTTGTATTCTACCGTTCCAGGTCTGACAGACGATGGAAAAAGGGCTGTGCTAATTTAGGAATATCAATATTGGATCTCGACGAAGTGTTTTTAATAGTTTTAACCAGCTACTTGTAAAAGTTCCGCGTGTTTGAAGAATGATGGGTCTTTTGTAGGGCTGCGTCAATTCGAATCTGGTATCAGAACAAGTTATAACACTGAGTCACTGATTGTACTCTATGGATTTTTTATTCACTAAGCAATAAATGGCAAACGCAACATTCGTATCTACGGGCTCGCTGTAACACCACGCAGGGCAGAACAGAGAACTGACAGGATGTACGTAAACAGCTGTCCTTATACTGTGATAGACATAGTTCCAACCCGTCTGTTGGCCTATCACAGTAGAGGCTGGGCGTGGTTTAGACTTGCTCAGCCTATCACATGCGCTCAGGCTGGTCCCCGCCTCTTGGTGCTTCTTGGAGTCCTCCCTCCGTCGATGTATAGATCCTTACTGTTCTGGTATCGCAGCCTAGTTAGAACAGTTGCTCAGCTCCTGCTATTGTGTTGTTCAGTATTTATCCATCTCAGTTAAACCTCGTGATGACCACCCCTCCCTATCACAACTTTGTAAGATACAAGCAAGTCACACCATGTGCTCAATATTGTCACATACAAACGCAAGGACAAAGCATCTGCTGGGCTGTTATCTACAGTTTTGCAACATGCAGGTCACACCATGTTACTCAGTTTTTGTCACACACACACAAACAGGCAAGTAGATGTAGCAAGCAGTTGTTTAATCTCATGATGATGCTCATGTGCACAAATGCAGATACCTCACACAGCCAACATCAGATAATATTTAATAATATATATATGGTAATGGCTATAATGTAAAACACAGAATCCCACAACCTGTGTCCCAAATTGCCCCCTTTTCCCTACATAGTGCACCCTATTCCCTACATAGTGCACCATATTACCTATATAATGCACCCTTTTCCCTACATAGTGCACCCTTTTCCCTACATAGTGCACCCTAAGCCCTACGTAGTGCAACCTATTCCCTACATAGCGCACCCGATTCCCTATATAGTACACCCTATTCCCTACATAGTGCACCATATTCCCTATATAGTGCACCTTATTCCCTACGTAGTGCATCCTATTCCCTACATGGTGCATCCTATTCCCTACATAGTGCACCCTATTCCCTACATAGTGCACCCTATTCCTGACATAGTGCACCCTATTCCCTACGGAGTGCACCCTATTCCCTACGGAGTGCACCCTCTTCCCTATGTAGTGCACCCTATTCCCTACATAGCGCACCCGATTCCCTACGTAGTGCACCCTATTCCCTATATAGTGCACCTTATTCCCTACATAGTGCACCCTATTCCCTATATAGTGCACCTTATTCCCTACGTAGTGCACCCTATTCCCTACATGGTGCACCCTATTCCCTACATAGTGCACCCTATTCCCTACATAGTGCACCCTATTCCCGACATAGTGCACCCTATTCCCTATGCAGTGCACCCTCTTCCCTATGTAGTGCACTGTATTCCCTACACAGTGCACCCTAATCCCTACATAGTGCACCCTATTCCCTATGTAGTGCACCCTATTCCCTACACAGTGCACCCTATTCCCTACATAGTGCACGCTAATCCCTACATAGTGCACCTTATTCCCTACGGAGTGCACCCTCTTCCCTACATAGTGCACCCTATTCCCTACATAGTGCACCCTATTCCGTTCCATTCCATCCACTCCATTCCATTCCATCCACTCCATTCCATCCATTCCATTCCATCCACTCCATTCCATCCACTCCATTCCATCCACACCATTCCATCCACTCCGTTCCATCCACTCCATTCCATCCACTCCATTCCATCCACTCCATTCCATCCACACCATTCCATCCACTCCATTCCATCCACACCATTCCATTCACTACATTCCATTCCATCCACTCCATTCCATCCACACCATTCCATTCCATCCATTCCATTCCATCCACTCCGTTCCAACCACTCCATTCCATTCCATCCACTCCATTCCACCCACTCCATTCCATCCACTCCATTCCATCCACACCATTCCATTCCATCCACACCATTCCATCCACTCCATTCCATCCACTCCGTTCCATTCCATCCACCATTCCATCCACTCCATTCCATCCACTCCATTCCATTCCATCCACTCCATGCCATCCACTCCATTCCATCCACTCCATTCCATCCACTCCATTCCATCCACTCCATTCCATTCCATCCACTCTATTCCATCCACTCCATTCCATCCACTCCATTCCATTCCAACCACTCCATTCCATTCCATCCACTCCATCCACACCATTCCATCTACTCCGTTCCATCCACTCCATTCCACCATTCCATCTACTCCGTTCCATCCACTCCGTTCCATCCACACCATTCCATCCATTCCATTCCATCCACTCCGTTCCATCTACTCTGTTCCATCTACTCTGTTCCATCCACTCCATTCCATCCACTCCATTCCATTCCATCCACTCCGTTCCATCCACTCCATTCCATTCCATCCACTCCATTCCATCCACTCCATTCCATTCCATCCACTCCATTCCATCCACACCATTCCATCTACTCCGTTCCACCCATTCCATCCACTCCATTCCATTCCATCCACTCCGTTCCATCTACTCCGTTCCATCCACTCCATTCCATCCACTCCATTCCATCCACTCCATTCCATCCACTCCATTCCATCCACTCCATTCCATTCCATCCACTCCATTCCATCCACTCCATTCCATTCCATCCACTCCGTTCCATCCACTCCATTCCATTCCATCCACTCCATTCCATCCACTCCATTCCATTCCATTCTATCCACTCCATTCCATCCACACCATTCCATCTACTCCATTTCCATCCATTCCATCCACTCCATTCCATTCCATCCACACCGTTCCATCCACTCCATTCCATCCACTCCATTCCATTCCATCCACTCCATTCCATCCACTCCATTCCATCCACTCCATTCCATTCCATCCACTCCATTCCATCCACTCCATTCCATTCCATCCACTCCATTCCATTCCATCCACTCCGTTCCATCCACTCCATTCCATCCACTCCGTTCCATCCACTCCATTCCATTCCATCCACTCCGTTCCATCCACTCCATTCCATCCACTCCATTCCATTCCATCCACTCCATTCCATCCACTCCATTCCATCCACTCCATTCCATTCCATCCACTCCATGCCATCCACTCCATTCCATCCACTCCATTCCATCCACTCCATTCCATCCACTCCATTCCATTCCATCCACTCTATTCCATCCACTCCATTCCATCCACTCCATTCCATTCCAACCACTCCATTCCATTCCATCCATTCCATCCACTCCGTTCCATCCACTCCATTCCATTCCATCCACTCCATTCCATCCACTCCATTCCATTCCATTCTATCCACTCCATTCCATCCACACCATTCCATCTACTCCGTTCCATCCATTCCATCCACTCCATTCCATTCCATCCACACCGTTCCATCCACTCCATTCCATCCACTCCATTCCATTCCATCCACTCCATTCCATCCACTCCATTCCATCCACTCCATTCCATTCCATCCACTCCATTCCATCCACTCCATTCCATTCCATCCACTCCATTCCATTCCATCCACTCCGTTCCATCCACTCCATTCCATCCACTCCGTTCCATCCACTCCATTCCATTCCATCCACTCCGTTCCATCCACTCCATTCCATCCACTCCATTCCATTCCATCCACTCCATTCCATCCACTCCATTCCATCCACTCCATTCCATTCCATCCACTCCATTCCATTCCATCCACTCCGTTCCATCCACTCCGTTCCATCCACTCCATTCCATCCACTCCATTCCATTCCATCCACTCCATTCCATCCACTCCATTCCATCCACTCCATTCCATTCCATCCACTCCATTCCATCCACTCCATTCCATCCACTCCATTCCATTCCATCCACTCCATTCCATTCCATTCCATCCACTCCATTCCATCCACACCATTCCATCTACTCCGTTCCATCCATTCCATCCACTCCATTCCACTCCATTCCATTCCATCCACTCCATTCCATTCCATCCACTCCATTCCATCCACACCATCCCATCTACTCCGTTCCATCCACTCCACTCCACTGTAGTGCACTGTATAGGGAATAGGCTGCCATTGGGTACACAACGCACTGTCGTGCACTGTATAGGGAATAGGCTGCCATTGGAGACACAACCCTTTTCTGGCATAATGTATATGTATGATTCAGAATTCAATCAGACTAGAAAAACCCTTTAATAAAGGGTAGAATGGGGGTGATGGAGGGAGCAGGGGAGGGCTGGATAAGGGACGGAATGATTTATGGACTGAAAGAAGAGACAGAATAGAAGAGGACTAGATTGAGGACAGAATGGATTGATGGACTGAAAGAGAGACAGAATGGAAGAGGGCTAGATTGAGGACAGAATGGAAGAGGGCTAGATTGAGGACAGAATGGATTGATGGACTGAAAGAAGAGACAGAATGGAAGAGGGCTAGATTGAGGACAGAATGGAAGAGGGCTAGATTGAGGACAGAATGGATTGATGGACTGAAAGAAGAGACAGAATGGAAGAGGACTAGATTGAGGACAGAATGGAAGAGGGCTAGATTGAGGACAGAATGGAAGAGGGCTAGATTGAGGACAGAATGGAAGAGGGCTAGATTGAGGACAGAATGGAAGAGGGCTAGATTGAGGACAGAATGGATTGATGGACTGAAAGAAGGGACAGAATGGAAGAGGGCTAGATTGAGGACAGAATGGAAGAGGGCTAGATTGAGGACAGAATGGAAGAGGGCTAGATTGAGGACAGAATGGAAGAGGGCTAGATTGAGGACAGAATAGAAGAGGGCTAGATTGAGGACAGAATAGAAGAGGGCTAGATTGAGGACAGAATAGAAGAGGGCTAGATTGAGGACAGAATAGAAGAGGGCTAGATTGAGGACAGAATGGATTGATGGACTGAAAGAAGAGACAGAATGGAACATGATTATATCAACATGTTCAACACTAATAACAGAGAAATCGTATCTAGATTGTTGTGTTACTGTATTGAGATAATTAAGTTAAAATGATTTGTTTTGAGTTTATATTTCTTACCCAGAAAATGCACCAAGATACTTTGTCTTGTTTTAAGATATTCTGACTCATACAAAGCCTTTTTTTAGGTATCAATTTGCAGTGTTATCTGTCAGTGCACTAAGATAATTTACCTTGGTAAAACTTCAAGTCAATTCATTCTAAGAGATATCTAGGTAAGATCAATATTTTTGCGGTTGAATCTGATGAAACAACAACAGCAAAAGAGACAAAGAAGTGAAACAGATCAAAGGATTGATCTCGATATCGGCGTTCACTGACAACGGCTTCATACGCTGTCGGAACATTCTGGAATGCGTCATTTAGAATTGTCAGAATGTTGACTGGAGTGAACATGTTGCTCTCACTGCTAAGACAACATGATGATCTCACTGCTATGTCAACATGTTGCTCTAACTGCTATGACAACATGATGCTCTAACTGCTATGACAACATGTTGCTCTTACTGCTATGACAACATGTTGCTCTCAGCTCTCACTGCCATGACAACATGATGCTCTAACTGCTATGACAACATGTTGCTCTCAGCTCTAACTGCTATGACAACATGATGCTCTCACTGCTATGACAACGTGTTGCTCTCACTGCTATGACAACATGTTGATCTCACTGCTATGACAACATGTTGCTCTCACTGCTATGACAACATATCGCTCTCAGCTCTCACTGCCATGACAACATGTTGATCTCACTGCTATGTCAACATGTTGCTCTAACTGCTATGACAACATGTTGCTCTCACTGCTATGACAACATGTTGATCTCACTGCTTTGACAACATGTTGATCTCACTGCTATGACAACATGCTGCTCTCAGCTCTCACTGCTATGACAACATGTTGCTCTCAGCTCTCACTGCTATGACAAAATGTTGCTCTCACTGCTATGACAAAATGTTGCTCTCACTGCTATGACAACATGTTGCTCTCACTGCAATGACAACATGTTGCTCTCACTGCTATGACAACATGTTGCTCTCACTGCTATGACAACATGTTGCTCTAACTGCTATGACAACATGTTGCTCTCACTGCTATGACAACATGTTGCTCTCAGCTCTCACTGCTATGACAAAATGTTGCTCTCACTGCTATGACAAAATGTTGCTCTAACTGCTATGACAACATGTTGCTCTCACTGCTATGACAACATGTTGCTCTCACTGCAATGACAACATGTTGCTCTCACTGCTATGACAACATGTTGCTCTCACTGCTATGACAACATGTTGCTCTAACTGCAATGACAACATGTTGCTCTCACTGCTATGACAACATGTTGCTCTCACTGCTATGACAACATGTTGCTCTCACTGCTATGACAACATGTTGCTCTCAGCTCTCACTGCCATGACAACATGTTCCTCTAATTGCTATGTCAACATGTTGCTCTATCTGCTATGACAACATGTTGCTCTCACTGCTATAACAACATGTTGATCTCACTGCTATGACAACATGTTGATCTCACTGCTATGACAACATGTTGATCTCACTGCTATGACAACATGTTGATCTCACTGCTATGTCAACATGTTGCCCTCACTGCTATGACAACATGATGCTCTCACTGCTATGACAACATGCTGCTCTCAGCTCTCACTGCTATGACAACATGTTGCTCTCAGCTCTCACTGCTATGACAACATGATGCTCTAACTGCTATGACAACATGATGCTCTCACTGGTATGACAACATGTTGCTCTCACTGCTATGACAACATGTTGCTCTCAGCTCTCACTGCCATGACAACATGTTGCTCTAACTGCTATGTCAACATGTTGCTCTAACTGCTCTGACAACATGTTGCTCTCACTGCTATGACAACATGTTGATCTCACTGCTATGACAACATGTTGATCTCACTGCTATGACAACATGTTGATCTCACTGCTATGACAACATGTTGATCTCACTGCTATGTCAACATGTTGCCCTCACTGCTATGGCAACATGATGCTCTCACTGCTATGAAAACATGCTGCTCTCAGCTCTCACTGCTATGACAACATGTTGCTCTCAGCTCTCACTGCTATGACAACATGATGCTCTAATTGCTATGACAACATGATGCTCTAACTGCTATGACAACATGTTGCTCTCACTGCTATGACAACATGTTGCTCTCACTGCTATGACACCATGATACTCTCACTGTTATGACAACATGTTGCTCTCACTGCTATGACAACATGTTGCTCTCACTGCTATGACAACATGTTGCTCTCACTGCTATGACAACATGTTGATCTCACTGCTATGACAACATGATGCTCTCACTGCTATGACAACATGTTGCTCTCACTGCTATGACAACATGTTGCCCTCACTGCTATGACAACATGTTGTTCTAACTGCTATGACAACATGTTGATCTCACTGCTATGACAACATGTTGCTCTCACTGCTATGCCAACCTGAGTGTCTGGCTGGTTCCAAACAGGGTTCAGGAGGTCTCTAACCCCCCACAGCACAAACTGTGCAGGGCCCAAAGAGCCAATAAGAATAGGTCTATAGCTCCCAATGGAAAATGTGATGAATTTCTTACTCTATAAACCCAACAGAAAATGTTCTCCCTGGATGCTCCCTAGATGCTCCCTGGATGCTCCCTGGATGCTCCCTAGATGCTCCCTGGATGCTCCCTGGATGCTCCCTGGATGCTCCCTAGATGCTCCCTGGATGCTCCCTAGATGCTCCCTAGATGCTCCCTGGATGCTCCCTAGATGCTCCCTGTATGCTCCCTGGATGCTCCCTGGATGCTCCCTGGATGCTCCCTGGATGCTCCCTGTATGCTCCCTAGATGCTCCCTAGATGCTCCCTAGATGCTCCCTGGATGCTCCCTGGATGCTCCCACAGACAGCCTCATGTTTCCATGTGGTTATCAGCAGTTCAGTGGATGAAAATGAATCATTGAATTAGTTGATGTTTTGACCTTCATAAAACACATTAGAACAATGCCATCAGCACAGACGATAAGGACACAAACCAAGCGCATGTTAATGATCAATTCAATTATGTAGAGAATTACAAGTTCAACGGGCGATAGGGACTATTACCTTCTACAGTCTATTATTATAGATAATGGGGAAGGGGCAGAGAGAGAGACACAGAGAGAGAGAGAGAGACACACAGAGAGAGACAGAGAGAGACACAGAGAGAGACAGAGAGAGAGAGAGAGAGACACAGAGAGACAGAGACACACAGAGAGAGAGACGCACAGAGACACACAGAGACAGAAACACACAGAGACAGAGACAGAGACACACAGAGACAGAGACACACAGAGACAGAGACACACAGAGACACACAGAGACAGAGACACACAGAGAGAGACGCACAGAGAGAAACGCACAGAGACACACAGAGACAGAGACACACAGAGACAGACACAGAGACACACAGAGACACACAGAGAGTGACACACAGAGACACACAGAGACACACACAGAGACGGAGACACAGCGAGACACACAGAGACAGAGACACACAGAGCCACACAGAGCCACACAGAGACACACAGAGACAGAGACACACAAAGAGCAACGCAAAGAGACACACAGAGACAGAGACACACAGAGACAGAAACACACAGAGACAGAGACACACAGAGACACACAGAGACACACACAGAGACACACAGAGACACACAGAAACACACAGAGACGGAGACACACAGAGACACACAGAGACAGAGACACACAGAGCCACACAGAGACACACAGAGCCACACAGAGACACACAGAGACAGAGACACACAGAGACAGAGACACACAGAGACAGAGACACACAGAGAAAGAGACACACAGAGACACACAGAGACAGAGACACACAGAGAGAGACGCACAGAGAGAGACGCACAGAGACACACAGAGACAGAGACACACAGAGACAGAAACACACAGAGACAGAGACAGAGACACACAGAGACACACATAGAGTGACACACAGAGACACACAGAGAGACACAGAGAGTGACGCACAGAGACACACAGAGACACACAGCGAGACACACAGAGACGGAGACACAGCGAGACACACAGAGACAGAGACACAGCGAGACACACAGAGACAGAGACACACAGAGCCACACAGAGCCACACAGAGACACACAGAGACACACAGAGACACACAGAGAGCGACGCACAGAGACACACAGAGACAGAGACACACAGAGACAGAAACACACAGAGACAGAGACACACAGAGACAGAGACACACAGAGACAGAGACACACATAGAGACACACACAGAGACACACAGAGACACACAGAGACACACAGAGACACACAGAGACAGAGACACACAGAGACACACAGAGACACACAGAGACACACAGAGACACACAGAGGCACACAGAGACACACAGAGACAGAGGCACACAGAGACACACAGAGCCACACAGAGGCACACAGAGATGGAGACACACAGAGACACACACAGAGACACACACAGAGACACACAGAGGCACACAGAGACACACAGAGACACACAGAGACACACACAGAGACACACAGAGGAACACAGAGACACACAGAGACACACAGAGACACACGGAGACACACAGAGGAACACAGAGACACACAGAGACACACACAGAGACACACATAGGAACACAGAGACACACAGAGACACACAGAGACACACACAGAGACACACAGAGACACACAGAGACACACAGAGGAACACAGAGACACACAGAGACACACACAGAGACACACAGAGACACACAGAGACACACAGAAACACACAGAGGTACACAGAGACACACAGAGACACACAGAGGAACACAGAGACACACAGAGGCACACAGAGGCACACAGAGAAAAGCTTTTTTTTTTTTACCTTTTATTTCCATTGAGACCAAAGGTCTATTTTACAAGAGAACCCTGCAAATACATACAGTTGAAGTCGGAAGTTTACACACAGTTAGTTTGGAGTTATTAAAACTAGTTTACATACACTTAGGTTGGAGTCATTAAAACTAGTTTACATATACTTAGGTTGGAGTCATTAAAACTAGTTTACATACACTTAGGTTGGAGTCATTAAAACTAGTTTACATACACTTAGGTTGGAGTCATTAAAACTAGTTTACATACACTTAGGTTGGAGTCATTAAAACTAGTTTACATACACTTAGGTTGGAGTCATTAAAACTAGTTTACATACACTTAGGTTGGAGTCATTAAAACTAGTTTACATACACTTAGTTTGGAGTCATTAAAACTAGTTTACATACACTTAGGTTGGAGTCATTAAAACTAGTTTACATACACTTAGGTTGGAGTCATTAAAACTAGTTTACATACACTTAGGTTGGAGTCATTAAAACTAGTTTACATACACTTAGATTGGAGTTATTGAAACTAGTTACATACACTTAGGTTGGAGTCATTAAAACTAGTTTACATACACTTAGGTTGGAGTCATTAAAACTAGTTTACATACACTTAGGTTGGAGTCATTAAAACTAGTTTACATACACTTAGGTTGGAGTCATTAAAACTAGTTTACATACACTTAGGTTGGAGTCATTAAAACTAGTTTACATACACTTAGGTTGGAGTCATTAAAACTAGTTACATACACTTAGGTTGGAGTCATTAAAACGAGTTACATACACTTAGGTTGGAGTCATTAAAACTAGTTTACATACACTTAGATTGGAGTTATTGAAACTAGTTACATACACTTAGGTTGGAGTCATTAAAACTAGTTTACATACACTTAGGTTGGAGTCATTAAAACTAGTTTACATACACTTAGGTTGGAGTCATTAAAACTAGTTTACATACACTTAGGTTGGAGTCATTAAAACTAGTTTACATACACTTAGGTTGGAGTCATTAAAACTAGTTACATACACTTAGGTTGGAGTCATTAAAACGAGTTACATACACTTAGGTTGGAGTCATTAAAACTCGTTTTTCAACCACTCCACACATTTCTTGTTAACAAACTATAGTTTTGGCAAGTCGGTTAGGACATCTACTTTGTACATGACACAAGTCATTTTTAAAACAATTGTTTACAGACAGATTAATTCACTTATAATTCACTGTATCACAATTCCAGTGGGTCGCTGGTGGCACTAAGTTGACTGTGCCTTTAAACAGCTTGGAAAATTCCAGAAAATTATGTCATGGCTTTAATATCCTGCCTGTCATGGCTTTAGAAGCTCATTTGAAGCTCATTTGAGTCAATTGGAGGTGTACCTGTGGATGTATTTCAAGGCCTATCTTCAAACTCAGTGCCTCTTTGCTTGACATCACGAGGAAAATCAAAAGAAATCAGCCAAGACCTCATAAAACAATTGTAGACCTCCACAAGTCTGGTTCGTCCGTGGCAGCAATTTCCAAACGACTGAAGGAACCACGTTCATCTGTACAAACAATAGTAGAAACATCATGGGACCACGCTGCCGTCATACCGCTCAGGAAGGAGACGCGTTCTGTCTCCTAGAGATGAACGTACTTTGGTGTGAAAAGTGCAAATCAATCTCAGAACAACAGCAACGGACCTTGTGAAGATTCTGGAGGAAACAGGTACAACAGTATCTATATCCACAGTAAAACAATCCTATATCAACATAACCTGAAAGGCCGCTCAGCAAGGAAGAAGCCACTGCTCCAAAACCACCATATAAAAGCCAGACTACGGTTTGCAACTGCACATGGGGAGAAAGATCACACTATTTGAAGAAATGTCCTCTGGTCAGATGAGGAAAAAGGGGGAGGCTTGCAAGCCAAAGAACACCATCCCAACCGTGAAGCACAGGGTGGCAGCATCATGTTGTGGGGGTGCTTTGCTGCAGGAGGGACTGGTGCACTTCACAAAATAGATGGCACAACGAGAAAGGAAAACTATGTGGATATATTGAAGCAACATCTGAAGACATCAGTCAGGAAGTGAAAGCTGGTCTCAAATGGGTCTTCCAAAAGGACAATGACCCCAGCATACTCCCAAAGTTGTGGCAAAATGTCTTAAGGACAACAAATTAAAGGTATTGGAGTGGCCATCACAAAGCCCTGACCTCAATCCTATAGAAAATCTGTGGGCAGAACTGAAAAAGCGTGTGCGAGCAAGGAGGCTTACAAACCTGACTCAGTTACACCAGCTCTGTCAGGAGGAATGGGCCAGAATTCACCCAATGTATTGTGGGACACTTGTGGAAGGCTCCCCGAAACGTTTGACCCAAGTTAAACAATTTAAAGGCAATGCTACCAAATACTAATTGAGTGTATGTGAACTTCTGACCCACTGGGAATGTGATGAAAGAAATAAAAGCTGAAATAAATCATTCTCTCTACTATTATTCGGACATTTCACAATCTTAAAATAAAGTGGTGATCCTAACTGACCTAAGACAGGGAATTTTTACTGGGGTTAAATGTCAGAAATGGTGAAAAACGTAGTTTAAATGTATTTGGCTAAGGTGTATGTTAACTTCCGACTTCAACTGTACTTCACAAATACCACATAATACAAATATACAAGATAACCACAACAAAAAAACACACCCAAGAGAAAAATTCAAAGAGGTCCCAAACCCTAATTTAATCACCAGAGGACAAGAGGGCATACAGTTTAGGCCTAATTTAATCACCAGAGGACATACAGTTTAGGCCAACAGATGTGTCTCAAACTACACCCTATTCCCTGTATAGGGCACTACTTTAGACCCGATTCCCTGTATAGGGCACTACTTTAGACCCTATTCCCTGTATAGGGCACTACTTTAGACCCTATTCCCTGTATCGGGCACTACTTTAGACCCTATTCCCTATATAGTGCACTACTTTAGACCCTATTCCCTGTATAGGGCACTACCTTAGACCCTATTCTCTTTATAGGTCACTACTTTAGACCCTATTCTCTTTATAGGGCACTACTTTATACCCTATTCCCTCTATAGGGCACTACTTTAGACCCTAGAGGGCATACAGTTTAGGCCAACAGATGTGTCTCCTATTCCCTTTATAGTGTACTACACTACTTTGGACCAGACCCCTTCAAACTGTCCCTAGACACAGACAGAGACACAGACACAGACACACAGAGACAGAGAGACACAGAGACACAGACAGAGACAGAGACACAGACAGAAACACAGACACAGACAGAGACACAGAGACAGAGAAACACAGACAGAGACACAGACAGAGACACAGACAGAGACACAGACAGAGACACAGAGACACAGAGACACAGAGACACAGAGACACAGAGACAGAGAAACACAGACAGAGACAGAGACAGAGACACAGAGACAGAGACACAGACAGAGACACAGAGACAGAGAAACACAGAGACACAGACACACAGACACAGAGACAGAGACAGGGACAGAGAAACACAGAGACACAGAGACAGAGACACAGAGACTCAGACAGAGAAACACAGAGACAGAGAAACACAGAGACAGAGACACAGAGACACAGACAGAGAAACACAGAGACACAGACAGAGACAGAGAAACACAGAGACAGAGAAACACAGAAACACAGAGACAGAGAAACACAGAGACAGAGAAACACAGAAACACAGAGACAGAGACAAAGAGACACAGAGAAACACAGAGACAGAGAAACACAGAGACAGAGACACAGACAGAGAAACACAGAGACAGAGACACAGACAGAGACAGAGAAACACAGAGACAGAGAAACACAGAAACACAGAGACACAGACAGAGAAACACAGAGACAGAGAAACACAGAGACAGAGACACAGACAGAGAAACACAGAGACACAGAGACACAGACAGAGACAGAGACACAGAGACAGAGAAACACAGAGACAGAGACACTGACAGAGACAGAGAAACACAGAAACAGAGAAACACAGAGACAGAGACACAGAGACAGAGACACAGAGACAGAGAAACACAGAGACACAGACACAGAGACAGAGACAGAGACACAGAGCGGTTCTGTTGAATTACCAGAGGCCTTTGGACACTGTCTTCAGAGAGGCCATTTTGATTCTCACTCCCAACACATTCTCCACACGTTCTCCATCCCCTCCATCCCCTCTCTCTATCTTGATCTCTGCTCCCCCTCTCTATCTCTCTATCTATCTATCTCTCTCTCGATATTGCTACTTCCATCTCCCTCCCTCCCTGTCTCCTCAAGATGACCCAAAACGTTGTTTAATTATGTCTGTGTCCCGTGGGTAGTGATAGCTCTCTGCTGCCAGGGTCTGGGCTAGAGGTCACTGAACCTACAAAGTGTACAGCTGTTATCTTTGACTGGTGGCCAACAATTAAACTGGAGCTTCGATGAACACGAGAACCAGAAGGGCTGTAGATCCTGCCTGTTTAGATAGAAGGAGAGAGAGATCCTGCCTGTTTAGAGAGGAAGAGGGAGAGATCCTGCCTGTTTAGGGAGGAAGAGGGAGAGATCCTGCCTGTTTAGGGAGGAAGAGGGAGAGATCCTGCCTGTTTAGGGAGGAAGAGAGAGAGATCCTGCCTGTTTAGGGAGGAAGAGAGAGAGAGATCCTGCCTGTTTAGGGAGGAAGAGGGAGAGATCCTGCCTGTTTAGGGAGGAAGAGGGAGAGATCCTGCCTGTTTAGGGAGGAAGAGGGAGAGATCCTGCCTGTTTAGGGAGGAAGAGGGAGAGATCCTGCCTGTTTAGGGAGGAAGAGAGAGAGATCCTGCCTGTTTAGGGAGGAAGAGAGAGAGATCCTGCCTGTTTAGGGAGGAAGAGGGAGAGATCCTGCCTGTTTAGATAGAAGGAGAGAGAGATCCTGCCTGTTTAGGGAGGAAGAGGGAGAGATCCTGCCTGTTTAGGGAGGAAGAGGGAGAGATCCTGCCTGTTTAGATAGAAAGAGAGAGAGAGATCCTGCCTGTTTAGGTAGAAAGAGAGAGAGATCCTGCCTTTTTAGGGAGGAAGAGAGGGAGAGATCCTGCCTGTTTAGGGAGAAAGAGAGAGAGATCCTGCCTTTTTAGGGAGGAAGAGAGGGAGAGATCCTGCCTGTTTAGGGAGGAAGAGAGAGAAATCCTGCCTGTTTAGAGAGGAAGAGGGAGAGATCCTGCCTGTTTAGAGAGGAAGAGGGAGAGATCCTGCCTGTTTAGGGAGGAAGAGGGAGAGATCCTGCCTGTTTAGGGAGGAAGAGAGAGAGATCCTGCCTGTTTAGGGAGGAAGAGGGAGAGATCCTGCCTGTTTAGGGAGGGAGAGAGAGAGAGATCCTGCCTGTTTAGGGAGGGAGAGAGAGAGAGATCCTGCCTGTTTAGGGAGGAAGAGAGAGAGAGAGATCCTGCCTGTTTAGGGAGGGAGAGAGAGAGATCCTGCCTGTTTAGGGAGGAAGAGAGAGAGATCCTGCCTGTTTAGATAGAAAGAGAGAGAGATCCTGCCTGTTTAGGGAGGGAGAGAGAGAGATCCTGCCTGTTTAGGGAGGGAGAGAGAGAGATCCTGCCTGTTTAGAGAGGAAGAGGGAGAGATCCTGCCTGTTTAGAGAGGAAGAGGGAGAGATCCTGCCTGTTTAGATAGAAAGAGGGAGAGATCCTGCCTGTTTAGAGAGGAAGAGGGAGAGATCCTGCCTGTTTAGGGAGGAAGAGGGAGAGATCCTGCCTGTTTAGGGAGGAAGAGGGAGAGATCCTGCCTGTTTAGGGAGGAAGAGGGAGAGATCCTGCCTGTTTAGGGAGGAAGAGAGAGAGATCCTGCCTGTTTAGAGAGGAAGAGGGAGAGATCCTGCCTGTTTAGGGAGGAAGAGAGAGAGATCCTGCCTGTTTAGATAGAAAGAGAGAGAGATCCTGCCTGTTTAGGGAGGAAGAGAGAGAGATCCTGCCTGTTTAGGGAGGAAGAGGGAGGGAGAGAGAGAGAGAGAGAGAGAGAGAGAGAGAGAGAGAGATCCTGCCTGTTTAGGGAGGGAGAGAGAGAGAGAGAGAGAGAGAGAGAGAGAGAGAGAGAGAGAGATCCTGCCTGTTTAGGGAGTGAGAGAGAGAGAGAGAGAGAGAGAGAGAGAGAGAGAGAGAGAGAGAGAGAGATCCTGCCTGTTTAGGGAGGAAGAGAGAGAGATCCTGCCTGTTTAGGGAGGGAGAGAGAGAGAGATCCTGCCTGTTTAGATAGAAAGAGAGAGAGATCCTGCCTGTTTAGAGAGGAAGAGAGAGAGAGATCCTGCCTGTTTAGGGAGGGAGAGATCCTGCCTGTTTAGGGAGAAAGAGAGAGAGATCCTGCCTGTTTAGAGAGGAAGAGGGAGAGATCCTGCCTGTTTAGGGAGGATGAGAGAGAGATCCTGCCTGTTTAGAGAGGAAGAGAGAGAGATCCTGCCTGTTTAGGGAGGAAGAGGGAGAGAGATCCTGCCTGTTTAGGGAGGAAGAGAGAGAGATCCTGCCTGTTTAGGGAGGGAGAGGGAGAGATCCTGCCTGTTTAGGGAGAAAGAGAGAGAGATCCTGCCTGTTTAGATAGAAAGAGAGAGAGATCCTGCCTGTTTAGAGAGGAAGAGAGAGATCCTGCCTGTTTAGAGAGGAAGAGAGAGAGATCCTGCCTGTTTAGGGAGGAAGAGGGAGAGATCCTGCCTGTTTAGAGAGGAAGAGAGAGATCCTGCCTGTTTAGAGAGGAAGAGAGAGAGATCCTGCCTGTTTAGGGAGGAAGAGAGAGAGATCCTGCCTGTTTAGGGAGGAAGAGAGGGAGAGATCCTGGCTGTTTAGGGAGGAAGAGAGAGAGAGAGAGAGAGAGAGAGAGAGAGAGAGAGAGAGATCCTGCCTGTTTAGGGAGGAAGAGGGAGAGAGATCCTGGCTGTTTAGGGAGGAAGAGAGAGAGAGAGAGAGAGAGAGAGAGAGAGAGAGAGAGAGAGAGATCCTGCCTGTTTAGGGAGGAAGAGAGAGAGATCCTGCCTGTTTAGATAGAAAGATAAGGGGAGAAAGTGGGGGATCCAGCCTGTTTAGGGAGAAAGATAAGGGGAGAAAGAGAGAGAGATCCTGCCTGTTTAGATAGAAAGAGAGAGAGAGAGAGAGAGAGAGAGAGAGAGAGAGAGAGAGAGAGAGAGAGATCCTGCCTGTTTATGGAGGAAGAGAGAGAGATCCTGCCTGTTTAGATAGAAAGATAAGGGGAGAAAGTGGGGGATCCAGCCTGTTTAGGGAGAAAGATAAGGGGAGAAAGAGAGAGAGATCCTGCCTGTTTAGAGGCACATCGTTTTATTTTATTTTTTAATCTCCTTTTGAGACCAAGAGGACCTGACAGAGGATTAGTTGGTAATGAAACCGAGGTCGGTCCAGAACAAGAGGGCATGCTGTGGTGACCATCAGGCTACATGACCGTCAGGCTACATGACCATCAGGCTACATGACCATCAGGCTACATGACCATCAGGCTACAAGACCATCAGCCTACAGGACCATCAGGCTACATGACCATCAGGCTACATGACCATCAGGCTACATGACCATCAGGCTACATGACCATCAGGCTACAGGACCATCAGGCTACATGACAATGACCATCAGGCTACATAACCTTCACCATCAGGCTACATGACCATCAGGCTACATGACCTTCACCATCAGGCTACAGGACCATCAGGCTACATGACCATTAGGCTACATGACCATCAGGCTACATGACCATCAGGCTACATGACCTTCACCATCAGGCTACATGACCTTGACCATCAGGCTACATGACCATCAGGCTACATGACCATCAGGCTACATGACCATCAGGCTACGGCTAAGGTCATGTAGCCTGACGGTCATGTAGGCTGATGGTCATGTAGCCTGACGGTCATGTAGCCTGATGGTCAAGGTCATGTAGCCTGATGGTCATGTAGCCTAATGGTCCTGTAGCCTGATAGTCAGGGTCTTGCAGCCTGATGGTCATGTAGCCTGATGGTCATGTAGCCTGATGGTGAAGGTCATGTAGCATGATGGTCATGTAGCCTGACGGTCATGTAGCCTGACGGTCATGTAGCCTGACGGTCATGTAGCCTGATGGTCATGTAGCCTGATGGTCATGTAGCCTGATGGTCAAGGTCATGTAGCCTGATGGTCATGTAGCCTGATGGTCAAGGTCATGTAGCCTGATGGTCATGTAGCCTGATGGTCATGTAGCCTGACGGTCATGTAGCCTGATGGTCATGTAGCCTGATGGTCATGTAGCCTGACGGTCATGGAGCCTGATGGTCAAGGTCATGTAGCCTGACTGTCATGTAGGCTGATGGTCATGTAGCCTGATGGTCATGTAGCCTGATGGTCATGTAGCCTGATGGCCCACCCATTTTCACCTACCTCATCCCCACAGTTTTTATTTATTTACTTTTCTGCTCTTTTGCACACCAATATCTCTACCTGTACATGACCATTTATCAATCCAGTGTTAATCTGCAATATTGTAATTATTCGCCTACCTCCTCATGCTTTTTGCACACATTGTATATAGACTCCCCTTTTTTTTCTACTGTGTTATTGACTTGTTAATTGTTTACTCCATGTGTAACTCTGTGTTGTCTGTTCACACTGCTATGCTTTATCTTGGCCAGGTCGCAGTTGTAAATGAGAACTTGTTCTCAACTAGCCTACCTGGTTAAATAAAGGTGAAATAAAAAATAAAAATAAAATAAAAAAATGGTCAAGGTCATGTAGCCTGATGGTCATGTAGCCTGACAGTCATGTAGCCTGACGGTCATGTAGCCTGATGGTCATGTAGCCTGATGGTCATGTAGCCTGATGGTCATGTAGCCTGATGGTCATGTAGCCTGATGGTCAAGGTCATGTAGCCTGATGGTCAAGGTCATGTAGCCTGATGGTCAAGGTCATGTAGCCTGACGGTCATGGTCTTGCAGACTTTCCCCCAAATTCCCCGGTTTTCCAGAAAGGTATGATGTTTCCCAGATGTCCTGCTGAATCCCTCCTGATTCCAGAACCTTCCAATCAGAATGGGAAGTCTCTTCCTGTTTAACAGGAAACTCACAAGAGGAAAATAACCAGGAACAAAATCCTTATTTAATGAGGCTCTGAAAGAGAACAGACAGACGGTCTGAGTACTGATATAAATATGGTATAAAATGAGCCACTCGAGGAGTGAATACCTCCCTCTCTCTCCCTGACTCCTCGTCCCCGTCCATTTCCCAGCCTGCATCTGCAGCTCTCGGGGGGACAGCTCTGGTGTTACAGACACACGAGCAGGTCATTAACGTTCTTAAAACACAGCCTATTATTTAATATGTGAAATAACCCATCCAGGAACGTCCACACTGAGCATATCTCTGCCACCCCTGGGGAGGGTGGGGGGGGGACGGACAGCTCTGGTGTTACAGACACACGAGCAGGTCATTAACGTTCTTAAAACACACCCTATTATTTATTATGTGAAAGTGAAATAACCCACACTGAGCATATCTCTGCCACCCCTGGGGAGGGAGGGGGGGGGTCGGGTGAGAGGAGAGGACACGAGAGGAGGATGAACTGGCAAAATATTCCTCTGTTTTTTTTTTGTGTCCTGCAAAATATCATCTTTATAATTGATCTGGGCTTTTACGGTCTGAAGCCATTATCCTTCACCACTTGGTATCTGTTACATCAAGATAGTTACACCGCTCTGGATGACCATCCTGTGTAGAGACTGAGCTAGAGGAGGGAGGGGAGAGAGGGAGGGAGGGGAGAGAGGGAGGGGGTGAGAGAGATGGATGGAGGGGGAGGGAGGGAGGGGAGAGAGGGAGGGGAGAGAGGGGAGGGAGGGAGGGGAGGGAGGGAGGGAGGGGGGGGGAGGGAGGGATAGAGGGGGAGGGAGGGAGGGATGGAGGGTGAGAGAGAGAGAGAGAGAGGGAGGGGGGGAGAGAGAGAAGGGGAGAGGGAGGGGGGAGAGAGGGAGGGGGAGAGAGGGAGGGGAGAGAGAGAGGGAAGGGAGGGGGGGAGGGAGGGAGGGAGGGAGGGGAGAGAGGGAGGGGAGAGAGAGCGAGGGGAGAGAGGGAGGGAGAGAGAGAGGGGAAGGGAGGGGGAGGGAGGGAGGGAGGGAGGGGAGAGAGGGAGGGGAGAGAGAGCGAGAGAGGGGGGGGAGGGAGGGGGGGGAGAGAGAAGGGGAGAGGGAGGGAGGGGGGGAGGGAGGGTGAGAGAGATAGAGAGAGGGAGGGAAGGGGGGAGAGAGAGAAGGGGAGAGGGAGGGAGGGAAGGGGGAGAGAGAGAAGGGGAGAGGGAGGGAGGTGGGGAGATAGAGAGAGAGAAGGGGAGAGGGAGATAGAGAAGGGGAGAGGGAGGGAAGGGGGAGATAGAGAAGGGGAGAGGGAGGGAAGGGGGAGATAGAGAAGGGGAGAGGGAGGGAAGGAAGGGGGGAGAGAGAGACATTTGAAATGTCTTTATTCCTTTGGAACTTCTGTGAGTGTAATGTTTACTGTTAATTATTATTGTTATTTCACTTTTGTTTATTATCTACCTCACTTGCTTTGGCAATGTTTACACATGTTTCCCATGCCAATAAAGCCCTTAAAATGAAATTGAATTGAGAGACAGAGAGACAGAGAGACAGAGAGACAGAGAGAGAGAGAGAGAGAGAGAGAGAGAGAGAGACAGAGAGAGAGAGAGACAGAGAGAGCGTGTTGGGAGAATGGTATGTTATCTTCAAAATATATTTCAACAGAATGAATCGTGACTGATTGGGGTCAAAATATCAAAAGACTGCGTTAAGCTCAATTTCCCTGTTTCTCTCTCGCCACTTCCTGTTTCTCTCTCGCCCTTCTTCTCTCTCTCTCTGTCTCTCCCTCTCTCTCTCTCTCTCTCTCTCTCTCTCTCTCTCTCTCTCTCTCTCTCTCTCTCTCTCCCTCCCTCTCTCTCTCTCTCTCTCTCTCTCTGTCTCTCTCTCTCGCTCTCTCTGTCCCTCCCTCTCTCTCTCTCCCTCACTCTCTCTCTCCCCCTCTCTCTCTCTCTCTCTCTCTCTCTCTCTCTGTCTCTCTGTCTCTCAGTCTCTCTCTTTCAGTCAGATTACTGGGGTGTTTTTTCACCATGGCCCTAAGGTTACGTTAAAGCTCTAGTGACCCGTTGGAGACTGTCTCTATTCACTGCCGCTTCGTCACGGCAACAGCTTATCGTTCTGTCGCTGACTCATCGTCTGGAGCGATTCTTATTGGTCCGTCATTTTACAGGGCCTGAAGCAGAGGAATAGATTTAGTAAATACTGTTCCTGTGGTCTGAGGTGGGTTCAGTCCTTTACTACTGTTATAGTGGTCTGAGGTGGGTTCAGTCCTTTACTACTGTTCCTGTGGTCTGAGGTGGGTTCAGTCCTTTACTACTGTTATAGTGGTCTGAGGTGGGTTCAGTCCTTTACTACTGTTCCTGTGGTCTGAGGTGGGTTCAGTCCTTTACTACTGTTATAATGGTCTGAGGTGGGTTCAGTCCTTTACTACTGTTATAGTGGTCTGAGGTGGGTTCAGTCCTTTACTACTGTTATAATGGTCTGAGGTGGGTTCAGTCCTTTACTACTGTTATAGTGGTCTGAGGTGGGTTCAGTCCTTTACTACTGTTATAATGGTCTGAGGTGGGTTCAGTCCTTTACTACTGTTATAATGGTCTGAGGTGGGTTCAGTCCTTTACTACTGTTATAATGGTCTGAGGTGGGTTCAGTCCTTTACTACTGTTATAGTGGTCTGAGGTGGGTTCAGTCCTTTACTACTGTTATAATGGTCTGAGGTGGGTTCAGTCCTTTACTACTGTTATAATGGTCTGAGGTGGGTTCAGTCCTTTACTACTGTTATAGTGGTCTGAGGTGGGTTCAGTCCTTTACTACTGTTATAGTGGTCTGAGGTGGGTTCAGTCCTTTACTACTGTTATAGTGGTCTGAGGTGGGTTCAGTCCTTTACTACTGTTATAGTGGTCTGAGGTGGGTTCAGTCCTTTACTACTGTTATAGTGGTCTGAGGTGGGTTCAGTCCTTTACTACTGTTATAATGGTCTGAGGTGGGTTCAGTCCTTTACTACTGTTATAATGGTCTGAGGTGGGTTCAGTCCTTTACTACTGTTATAGTGGTCTGAGGTGGGTTCAGTCCTTTACTACTGTTATAATGGTCTGAGGTGGGTTCAGTCCTTTACTACTGTTATAGTGGTCTGAGGTGGGTTCAGTCCTTTACTACTGTTATAATGGTCTGAGGTGGGTTCAGTCCTTTACTACTGTTATAGTGGTCTGAGGTGGGTTCAGTCCTTTACTACTGTTATAGTGGTCTGAGGTGGGTTCAGTCCTTTACTACTGTTATAGTGGTCTGAGGTGGGTTCAGTCCTTTACTACTTTTATAGTGGTCTGAGGTGGGTTCAGTCCTTTACTACTGTTATAGTGGTCTGAGGTGGGTTCAGTACTTTACTACTGTTATAGTGGTCTGAGGTGGGTTCAGTCCTTTACTACTGTTATAGTGGTCTGAGGTGGGTTCAGTCCTTTACTACTGTTATAGTGGTCTGAGGTGGGTTCAGTCCTTTACTACTGTTATAGTGGTCTGAGGTGGGTTCAGTCCTTTACTACTGTACTGTGGTTTGAGGTGGGTTCAGTCCTTTACTACTGTTATAGTGGTCTGAGGTGGGTTCAGTCCTTTACTACTGTTATAATGGTCTGAGGTGGGTTCAGTCCTTTACTACTGTTATAGTGGTCTGAGGTGGGTTCAGTCCTTTACTACTGTTATAGTGGTCTGAGGTGGGTTCAGTCCTTTACTACTGTTATAGTGGTCTGAGGTGGGTTCAGTCCTTTACTACTGTTATAGTGGTCAGAGGTGGGTTCAGTCCTTTACTACTGTTATAGTGGTCTGAGGTGGGTTCAGTCCTTTACTACTGTTATAGTGGTCTGAGGTGGGTTCAGTCCTTTACTACTGTTATAGTGGTCTGAGGTGGGTTCAGTCCTTTACTACTGTTATAGTGGTCTGAGGTGGGTTCAGTCCTTTACTACTGTTATAATGGTCTGAGGTGGGTTCAGTCCTTTACTACTGTTATAGTGGTCTGAGGTGGGTTCAGTCCTTTACTGTACTGTGGCCTGAGGTGGGTTCAGGAAGAGGACATGACCTTTAGGGTGGGGAATTCACTACTAGTTCCACCGTATAGCTGTCACAGCTCAGGTGACTTCCTGTCGATGACGGAGTACGACTGGTAGTGAGCAGAAAGAAGGAAAGAAAAAAAAACAGGAATTTAAAAAAATGCACCAATCAAGACTCTCACAGCGTTCCTTCACAGTCACTTCCTGTCTGCTTCCTGGAATAACAGGAAGCATGGAGTTTCATTAATACGGTTTCATTTTCCTGTTTCATTCTGAAATATCTGATCCCTCTCCACTTGCTTGTCGTAGTCCAACAAACAAACAGCACCCTACTCCCTATGTCGTGCACTACTTTACTTTGACCTAGGGGCCCATTTGGGCTTTTCCTGACTCCGTAGGGAATAGGGTGCCATTTGGGATGTATTTCTCTCTAATTTCAGAGTGAGACGCGGCCACAGTGCCCCCCCCCCCCTCCCACACCGCCTGCCTGCTGAGAGGTAGCACGTGCTCTGTGGAAGAGTCGTTTCGACACCAGCAGGTAACGGGAAAACACAGGGACATTCAATCAGGGTAAAGACCCACGGTTCCTAGACTGGTGTAGAGACAGAGAGATACAGTGAGGAGAACAAGTATTTGAAACACTGACGATTTTGCAGGTTTTCCTACTTACAAAGCATGTAGAGGTCTGTAATTTTTTATCGTAGGTACACTTCAACTGTGAGAGACGAAATCTAAAACAAATATATAGAAAATCACATTGTATGATTTTTAAGTAATTAATTAGCATTTTATTGCATGACATAAGTTTTTGATCACCTACCAACCAGTAAGAATTCCGGCTCTCACAGACCTGTTAGTTTTCCTTTAAGAAGCCCTCCTGTTCTCCACTCATCACCTGTATTAACTGCACCTGTTTGAACTCGTTACCTGTATAAAAGACACCTGTCCACACACTCAATCAAACAACTGTGAAAGGACACCAGAGATAAAATGTGTGTGCGTGTGTGTGTGTGTGTGTGTGTGTGTGTATGTGTGCTAGCGTGTGTGTGTGTGCATGTGTGTGCTAGCGTGTGTGTGTGCTAGAGTGTGTGTGTTAGAGTGTGTGTGTGCGTGTGTGTGTGTGTGTGTGTGCTAGAGTGTGTGTGTGTGCTAGAGTGTGTGTTTTAGAGTGTGTGTGCTAGAGTGTGTGTTTTAGAGTGTGTGTGCTAGAGTGTGTGTTTTAGAGTGTGTGTGCTAGAGTGTGTGTTTTAGAGTGTGTGTGCTAGAGTGTGTGTTTTAGAGTGTGTGTGCTAGAGTGTGTGTTTTAGAGTGTGTTTTAGAGTGTGGGTGCTAGAGTGTGTGTGCTAGAGTGTGGGTGCTAGAGTGTGTGTTTTAGAGTGTGGGTGCTAGAGTGTGTGTTTTAGAGTGTGGGTGCTAGAGTGTGGGTGCTAGAGTGTGTGTTTTAGAGTGTGGGTGCTAGAGTGTGTGTTTTAGAGTGTGTGTTTTAGAGTGTGTGTTTTAGAGTGTGTGTTTTAGAGTGTGGGTGCTAGAAGCCCCCCTGTTCTGCACTCATCACCTGTATTAACTGCACCTGTTTAAACTCGTTACCTGTATAAAAGACGTATATATTATTATATTATATTATTATATATATTATATATTATAACATTAGGCTAATCATACAGTTGCAAGAAGAAGTATGTGAGCCCTTTGGAATTACCTGGATTTCTGCATAATTTGGTCATAAAATTTGATCTGATCTACATCGAAGTCACAACAATAGACAAACACAGTAGGCTTAAAACTAATAACACACGAATGATTGTATTGTTTTCTTGTCTGTATTGAATATAAATCGGGGCGGCAGGTAGCCTAGTGGTTAGAGTGTAGAGGCGGCAGGTAGCCTAGTGGTTAGAGTGTAGAGGCGGCAGGTAGCCTAGTGGTTAGAGTGTAGAGGCGGCAGGTAGCCTAGTGGTTAGAGTGTAGAGGCGGCAGGTAGCCTAGTGGTTAGAGTGTAGAGGCGGCAGGTAGCCTAGTGGTTAGAGTGTAGAGGCGGCAGGTAGCCTAGTGGTTAGAGTGTAGAGGCGGCAGGTAGCCTAGTGGTTACATTTACATTTAACATTTAAGTCATTTAGCAGACGCTCTTATCCAGAGCGACTTACAAATTGGTGAATTCACCTTCTGACATCCAGTGGAACAGCCACTTTACAATAGTGCATCTAAATCATTAAGGGGGGGTGGTGAGAAGGATTACTTATCCTATCCTAGGTATTCCTTGAAGAGGTGGGGTTTCAGGTGTCTCCGGAAGGTGGTGATTGACTCCGCTGTCCTGGCGTCGTGAGGGAGTTTGTTCCACCATTGGGGGGCCAGAGCAGCGAACAGTTTTGACTGGGCTGAGCGGGAACTGTACTTCCTCAATGGTAGGGAGGCGAGCAGGCCAGAGGTGGATGAACGCAGTGCCCTTGCTTGGGTGTAGGGCCTGATCAGAGCCTGGAGGTACTGCGGTGCCGTTCCCCTCACAGCTCCGTAGGCAAGCACCATGGTCTTGTAGCGGATGCGAGCTTCAACTGGAAGCCAGTGGAGAGAGCGGAGGAGCGGGGTGACGTGAGAGAACTTGGGAAGGTTGAACACCAGACGGGCTGCGGCGTTCTGGATGAGTTGTAGGGGTTTAATGGCACAGGCAGGGAGCCCAGCCAACAGCGAGTTGCAGTAATCCAGACGGGAGATGACAAGTGCCTGGATTAGGACCTGCGCCGCTTCCTGTGTGAGGCAGGGTCGTACTCTGCGGATGTTGTAGAGCATGAACCTACAGGAACGGGCCACCGCCATGATGTTGGTTGAGAACGACAGGGTGTTGTCCAGGATCACGCCAAGGTTCTTAGCGCTCTGGGAGGAGGACACAATGGAGTTGTCAACCTTGATGGCGAGATCATGGAACGGGCAGTCCTTCCCCGGGAGGAAGAGCAGCTCCGTCTTGCCGAGGTTCAGCTTGAGGTGGTGATCCGTCATCCACACTGATATGTCTGCCAGACATGCAGAGATGCGATTCGCCACCTGGTCATCAGAAGGGGGAAAGGAGAAGATTAATTGTGTGTCGTCTGCATAGCAATGATAGGAGAGACCATGTGAGGTTATGACAGAGCCAAGTGACTTGGTGTATAGCGAGAATAGGAGAGGGCCTAGAACAGAGCCCTGGGGGACACCAGTGGTGAGAGCGCGTGGCGAGGAGACAGATTCTCGCCACGCCACCTGGTAGGAGCGACCTGTCAGGTAGGACGCAATCCAAGCGTGGGCCGCGCCGGAGATGCCCAACTCGGAGAGGGTGGAGAGGAGGATCTGATGGTTCACAGTATCGAAGGCAGCCGATAGGTCTAGAAGGATGAGAGCAGAGGAGAGAGAGTTAGCTTTAGCAGTGCGGAGCGCCTCCGTGATGCAGAGAAGAGCAGTCTCAGTTGAATGACTAGTCTTGAAACCTGACTGATTTGGATCAAGAAGGTCATTCTGAGAGAGATAGCGGGAGAGCTGGCCAAGGACGGCACGTTCAAGAGTTTTGGAGAGAAAAGAAAGAAGGGATACTGGTCTGTAGTTGTTGACATCGGAGGGATCGAGTGTAGGTTTTTTCAGAAGGGGTGCAACTCTCGCTCTCTTGAAGACGGAAGGGACGTAGCCAGCGGTCAGGGATGAGTTGATGAGCGAGGTGAGGTAAGGGAGAAGGTCCCCGGAAATGGTCTGGAGAAGAGAGGAGGGGATAGGGTCGAGCGGGCAGGTTGTTGGGCGGCCGGCCGTCACAAGAAGCGAGATTTCATCTGGAGAGAGAGGGGAGAAAGAGGTCAGAGCACAGGGTAGGGCAGTGTGAGCAGAACCAGCGGTGTCGTTTGACTTAGCAAACGAGGATCGGATGTCGTCGACCTTCTTTTCAAAATGGTTGACGAAGTCATCTGCAGAGAGGGAGGAGGGGGGGAGGGGGAGGAGGATTCAGGAGGGAGGAGAAGGTGGCAAAGAGCTTCCTAGGGTTAGAGGCAGATGCTTGGAATTTAGAGTGGTAGAAAGTGGCTTTAGCAGCAGAGACAGAGGAGGAAAATGTAGAGAGGAGGGAGTGAAAGGATGCCAGGTCCGCAGGGAGGCGAGTTTTCCTCCATTTCCGCTCGGCTGCCCGGAGCTCTGTTCTGTGAGCTCACAATGAGTCATCGAGCCACGGAGCGGGAGGGGAGGACCGAGCCGGCCTGGAGGATAGGGGACATAGAGAGTCAAAGGATGCAGAAAGGGAAGAGAGGAGGGTTGAGGAGGCAGAATCAGGAGAAAGGTTGGAGAAGGTATGAGCAGAGGGAAGAGATGATAGGATGGAAGAGGAAAGAGTAGCGGGGGAGAGAGAGCGAAGGTTGGGACGGCGCGATACCATCCGAGTAGGGGCAGTGTGGGAAGTGTTGGATGAGAGCGAGAGGGAAAAGGATACAAGGTAGTGGTCGGAGACTTGGAGGGGAGTTGCAGTGAGGTTAGTGGAAGAACAGCATCTAGTAAAGATGAGGTCGAGCGTATTGCCTGCCTTGTGAGTAGGGGGGGAAGGTGAGAGGGTGAGGTCAAGAGAGGAGAGGAGTGGAAAGAAGGAGGCAGAGAGGAATGAGTCAAAGGTAGACGTGGGGAGGTTAAAGTCGCCCAGGACTGTGAGAGGTGAGCCGTCCTCAGGAAAGGAGCTTATCAAGGCATCGAGCTCATTGATGAACTCTCCGAGGGAACCTGGAGGGCGATAAATGATAAGGATGTTAAGCTTGAAAGGGCTGGTAACTGTGACAGCATGGAATTCAAAGGAGGCGATAGATAGATGGGTAAGGGGAGAGAGAGAGAATGACCACTTGGGAGAGATGAGGATCCCGGTGCCACCACCCCGCTGACCAGAAGCTCTCGGGGTGTGCGAGAACACGTGGGCGGACGAAGAGAGAGCAGTGGGAGTAGCAGTGTTATCTGTGGTGATCCATGTTTCCGTCAGTGCCAGGAAGTCGAGGGACTGGAGGGAGGCATAGGCTGAGATGAACTCTGCCTTGTTGGCCGCAGATCGGCAGTTCCAGAGGCTACCGGAGACCAGGAACTCCACGTGGGTCGTGCGCGCTGGGACCACCAGATTAGGGTGGCCGCGGCCACGCGGTGTGGAGCGTTTGTATGGTCTGTGCAGAGAGGAGAGAACAGGGATAGATAGACACATAGTTAACAGGGTACAGAAGAGGCTACGCTAATGCAAAGGAGATTGGAATGACAAGTGGACTACACGTCTCGAATGTTCAGAAAGTTAAGCTTACGTAGCAAGAATCTTATTGACTAAAATGATTGAAATGATACAGTACTGCTGGAGTAGGCTAGCTGGTAGTGGCTGCGATGTTGACACTACACTAATCAAGTCGTTCCGTCGAGTGTAATAGTTTGTACAGTGCTGCTATTCGGGGGCTAGCTGGCTAGCTAGCAGGTTAATTGCGTTACGTTACTTTAAAAGAACGACAATAGCTGGCTAGCTAACCTAGAAAATCGCTCTAGGCTACACAATTGTCTTAGATACAAAGACGGCTATGTAGCTAGCTAGCTACGATCAAACAAAACAAACCGTTGTACTGTAATAGTTACTACAGTGCTGCTATTCGGGGGCTAGCTGGCTAGCTACGTTAAAAGAACGACAATAGCTGGCCAGCTAACCTAGAAAATCGCTCTAGGCTACACAATTGTCTTAGATACAAAGACGGCTATGTAGCTAGCTAGCTACGATCAAACAAAACAAACCGTTGTACTGTAATAGTTACTACAGTGCTGCTATTCGGGGCTAGCTGGCTAGCTACGTTAGAAGAACGACAATAGCTGGCCAGCTAACCTAGAAAATCGCTCTAGACTACACAATTGTCTTAGATACAAAGACGGCTATGTAGCTGGCTAGTTACGATCAAACAAATCAAACCGTTGTACTGTAATGAAGTGAAATGAAAATGTGATACTACCTGTGGAGCGACGCGGAATGTTGACCGGGTAGTTGGAGTTCAATTCGGTAGAGGTTGGCTAGCTGTTAGAGTGTAGAGGCGGCAGGTAGCCTAGTGGTTAGAGTGTAGAGGCGGCAGGTAGCCTAGTGGTTAGAGTGTAGAGGCGGCAGGTAACCTAGTGATTAGAGTGTAGAGGAGGCTGGTAGCCTAGTGGTTAGAGTGTAGAGGCGGCAGGTAGCCTAGTGGTTAGAGTGTAGAGGCGGCAGGTAACCTAGTGGTTAGAGTGTAGAGGAGGCTGGTAGCCTAGTGGTTAGAGTGTAGAGGTGGCAGGTAGCCTAGTGGTTAGAGTGTAGAGGCGGCAGGTAGCCTAGTGGTTAGAGTGTAGAGGCGGCAGGTAGCCTAGTGGTTAGAGTGTAGAGGCGGCAGGTAGCCTAGTGGTTAGAGTGTTGGACTAGTAACCAAAAGGTTACAAGATTGAATCCCCGAGCCGACAAGGTAAACATCTGTTGCTCTGCCCCTGAACAAGGCAGTTTAACCCACTGTTCCTCGGTAGGCCGTCATTGTAAATAAGAATTTGTTCTCAACTGACTTGCCTGGTTAAATAAAGGTTAAATAAAGGTCAAATAAAAGGAATATAAGTTGGAAAAAGTATGTGAACCCCCTAGTCTAATGACTTCTCCAAAAGCTAATTGGAGTCAGGAGTCAGCTAACCTGGAGTCCAACCAATGAGACGAGATTGGAGATGTTGGTTAAGGCCGCCTTGCTCTATAAAAACACTCTCACAACATTTGAGTTTGCTATTCACAAGAAGCATTGCCTGATGAGAACCAATGCCTCGAACAAAAGAGATCTCAGAATATCTCAGATTAAGTTAACTTGCATAAAGCTGTAAAGGGTTACAAAAGTATCTCTAAAAGCCTTGATGTTCATCAGTCCACGGTGAGACAAACTGTCTATAAATGGAGAAAGTTCAGCACCGTCTCCCTAGGAGCGGCCGTCCTGCAAAGATGACAAGAATGGTGTTCATGGGAGGACACCACGGACGGAGCCACTGCTGTCCAAAAAATACATTGCTGCATGTTTGAAGATCACAAAAGAGCACCTGGATGTTCCACAGCGCTACTGGCTGAATATTCTGTGGACAGATGAAACTACAGTTGAGCTGTTTGTAAGGAACACAACAGTATGTGTGGAGGGAAAAAAGGCACAGTACACCAACATCAAAACCTCATCCCAACTATAAAGTATGGTGGAGGGAGCATCATGGTTTGGGTCTGCTTTGCTGCCTCAGGGCCTGGACAGCTTGCTATCATCGACGGTAAAAATGAATTCCCAAGTTTATCAAGATATTTTGCAGGAGTATGTTAGGCAATCTGTCTGCCAATTGAAGCTCAACAGACGTTGGATGATGCAACAGGACAACGACCCAAAACACAGAACTAAATCAACAACAGAACGGCTTCAACAGAAGAAAATACGCCTTCTGGAGTGGCCCAGTCAGAGTCATGACCTCAACCTGAGTGGCCCAGTCAGAGTCCTGACCTCAACCCAAGTGGCCCAGTCATAGTCCTGACCTCAACCCAAGTGGCCCAGTCAGAGTCCTGACCTCAACCTGAGTGGCCCAGTCAGAGTCCTGACCTCAACCCAAGTGGCCCAGTCAGAGTCCTGACCTCAACCCAAGTGGCCCAGTCATAGTCCTGACCTCAACCCAAGTGGCCCAGTCAGAGTCCTGACCTCAACCTGAGTGGCCCAGTCAGAGTCCTGACCTCAACCCAAGTGGCCCAGTCAGAGTCCTGACCTCAACCTGAGTGGCCCAGTCAGAGTCCTGACCTCAACCCAAGTGGCCCAGTCAGAGTCCTGACCTCAACCTGAGTGGCCCAGTCAGAGTCCTGACCTCAACCCAAGTGGCCCAGTCAGAGTCCTGACCTCAACCCAAGTGGCCCAGTCATAGTCCTGACCTCAACCCAAGTGGCCCAGTCATAGTCCTGACCTCAACCCAAGTGGCCCAGTCAGAGTCCTGACCTCAACCTGAGTGGCCCAGTCAGAGTCCTGACCTCAACCCAAGTGGCCCAGTCAGAGTCCTGACCTCAACCTGAGTGGCCCAGTCAGAGTCCTGACCTCAACCCAAGTGGCCCAGTCAGAGTCCTGACCTCAACCTGAGTGGCCCAGTCAGAGTCCTGACCTCAACCCAAGTGGCCCAGTCAGAGTCCTGACCTCAACCTGATTGGCCCAGTCAGAGTCCTGACCTCAACCTGACTGGCCCAGTCAGAGTCCTGACCTCAACCCGACTGGCCCAGTCAGAGTCCTGACCTCAACCTGAGTGGCCCAGTCAGAGTCCTGACCTCAACCCAAGTGGCCCAGTCAGAGTCCTGACCTCAACCCGAGTGGCCCAGTCAGAGTCCTGACCTCAACCTGAGTGGCCCAGTCAGAGTCCTGACCTCAACCCGAGTGGCCCAGTCAGAGTCCTGACCTCAACCTGAGTGGCCCAGTCAGAGTCCTGACCTCAACCCGACTGGCCCAGTCAGAGTCCTGACCTCAACCTGAGTGGCCCAGTCAGAGTCCTGACCTCAACCTGAGTGGCCCAGTCAGAGTCCTGACCTCAACCTGAGTGGCCCAGTCAGAGTCCTGACCTCAACCTGAGTGGCCCAGTCAGAGTCCTGACCTCAACCCGAGTGGCCCAGTCAGAGTCCTGACCTCAACCTGACTGGCCCAGTCAGAGTCCTGACCTCAACCTGAGTGGCCCAGTCAGAGTCCTGACCTCAACCTGAGTGGCCCAGTCAGAGTCCTGACCTCAACCTGAGTGGCCCAGTCAGAGTCCTGACCTCAACCTGAGTGGCCCAGTCAGAGTCCTGACCTCAACCTGATTGGCCCAGTCAGAGTCCTGACCTCAACCTGATTGGCCCGGTCAGAGTCCTGACCTCAACCTGAGTGGCCCGGTCAGAGTCCTGACCTCAACCTGAGTGGCCCAGTCAGAGTCCTGACCTCAACCCGACTGGCCCAGTCAGAGTCCTGACCTCAACCTGAGTGGCCCAGTCAGAGTCCTGACCTCAACCTGAGTGGCCCAGTCAGAGTCCTGACCTCAACCCGATTGGCCCAGTCAGAGTCCTGACCTCAACCTGAGTGGCCCAGTCAGAGTCCTGGCCTCAACCTGAGTGGCCCAGTCAGAGTCCTGACCTCAACCTGAGTGGCCCAGTCAGAGTCCTGACCTCAACCTGAGTGGCCCAGTCAGAGTCCTGACCTCAACCTGAGTGGCCCAGTCAGAGTCCTGACCTCAACCTGAGTGGCCCAGTCAGAGTCCTGACCTCAACCCGAGTGGCCCAGTCAGAGTCCTGACCTCAACCTGATTGGCCCAGTCAGAGTCCTGACCTCAACCTGATTGGCCCAGTCAGAGTCCTGACCTCAACCTAAGTGGCCCAGTCAGAGTCCTGACCTCAACCTGAGTGGCCCAGTCAGAGTCGTGACCTCAACCCGATTGAGATGCTGTGGCATGACCTCAACAGATAGGTTCACACTAGACATCCCAAGAATATTGTTGAACTGAAACAGTTTTGTAAAGAGGAATGGTCCAAAATTACTCCTGACCGTTGTGCAGGTCTGAACCTCAACTACAGAAAACATTTGGTTGAGGTTATTGCTGCCAAAGGAGGGTCAACCAGTTATTAAATCCAAGGGTTAAATTTTTTTCCCACCATGCACTGTGGTTCCACGGCGTGTTCCATAAAGACATGATAACTTATTGTCTGTGTGTTGTTAGTTTTTAGTTTAAGCAGACTGTTAGTCGGTCGTTGTGACCGAGATGAAGATCAGATCAAATTTTTGACCATTTTATGCAGAAATCCAGGTATTTCCAAAGGGTTCACATACTGTTTCTTGCCACTGTAAGTCTGTGTTGGTGTCTCTCTCTGTCTCTCTCTCTCTCTCTCTCTCTCTCTCTCTCTGTCTCTCTCTGTCTCTCTCTGTCTCTCTCTCTCTCTCTCTCTCTGTCTCTCTCTGTCTCTCTCTCTCTCTCTCTCTCTCTCTCTCTCTCTGTCTCTCTGTCTCTCTCTCTCTCTCTGTCTCTCTCTGTCTCTCTCTCTCTCTCTCTCTCTCTCTCTCTCTCTCTGTCTCTCTCTGTCTCTCTCTCTCTCTCTGTCTCTCTGTCTCTCTCTCTCCATTCTGAATGTCTCTCTCTCTGTTCTGAATGGGTCTCTCTCGCTCTCTGCTCTGAATGTCTCTCTCTCTGTTCTGAATGTGTCTCTCTCTCTCTCTCTCTCTCTCTCTCTCTTCTCTCTGTCCCTCTCTCTCTCTCTCTCTCTCTCTCTCTGTTCTGAATGTCTCTCTCTCGCTCTCTGCTCTGAATGTCTCTCTCTCTGTTCTGAATGTGTCTCTCTCTCTCTCTGTTCTGAATGGGTCTATCTCTGTCTCTCTCTCTCTCTCTCTCTCTCTCTGTCTCTCTCTCTCTCTCTCTCTCCGTTCTGAATGTCTCTCTCTCTGTTCTGAATGTCTCTCTCTCTCTCTCTGCTCTTAATGTCTCTCTCTCTCACCACACACACACACCAGTACCACTGGTTCCACACCAGTAGCAGACCAGAGGCATGTAATGACATTTTAGTCATGTTGTCTGAGAGGAATCAATAGTCTGGTGGATTGATGTTTTCCATTTGGGGGAGCCTTGCATTTACCTCGTGCTGTTGGTGGTCTGCCCTTTGTTCCTGTCTGTCCATGTGAGACAATGGATTTACCACGGTTGACTTGGACAGTAGGCCTCTTAAACCCTATTAGGAGAGGAGGAGGAGGAGGAGTAACAGAGAGAAAAATTGAGATTGACCTGGACAGTAGGCCTTTTACTGCTATCACCAGAAGGAGGAGAGAGACGGACAGAGAGAGAGAGAAAGAGTAGGTCTTTAAACTGCTATCACCAGAAGGAGGAGAGAGACGGACAGAGAGAGAGAGAAAGAGTAGGCCTTTAAACTGCTATCACCAGAAGGAGGAGAGAGACGGACAGAGAGAGAGAGAAAGAGTAGGCCTTTAAACTGCTATCACCAGAAGGAGGAGAGAGACGGACAGAGAGAGAGAGAGAGAGAGAGAAGGTCTTTAAACTGCTATCACCAGAAGGAGGAGAGAGACGGACAGAGAGAGAGAGAAAGAGTAGGCCTTTAAACTGCTATCACCAGAAGGAGGAGAGAGACGGACAGAGAGAGAGAGAGAAAGAGTAGGTCTTTAAACTGCTATCACCAGAAGGAGGAGAGAGACGGACAGAGAGAGAGAGAGAGAGAGAGTAGGTCTTTAAACTGCTATCACCAGAAGGAGGAGAGAGATGGACAGAGAGAGAGAGAGAAAGAGTAGGTCTTTAAACTGCTATCACCAGAAGGAGGAGAGAGACGGACAGAGAGAGAGAGAAGAGAGTAGGTCTTTAAACTGCTATCACCAGAAGGAGGAGAGAGACGGACAGAGAGAGAGAAAGAAAGAGTAGGCCTTTAAACTGCTATCACCAGAAGGAGGAGAGAGACGGACAGAGAGAGAGAGAAAGAGTAGGTCTTTAAACTGCTATCACCAGAAGGAGGAGAGAGACGGACAGAGAGAGAGAGAAAGAGTAGGTCTTTAAACTGCTATCACCAGAAGGAGGAGAGAGACGGACAGAGAGAGAGAGAGAAAGAGTAGGTCTTTAAACTGCTATCACCAGAAGGAGGAGAGAGACGGACAGACAGAGAGAGAAAAGAGTAGGTCTTTAAACTGCTATCACCAGAAGGAGGAGAGAGACGGACAGAGAGAGAGAAAGAAAGAGTAGGCCTTTAAACTGCTATCACCAGAAGGAGGAGAGAGACGGACAGAGAGAGAGAGAGAAAGAGTAGGTCTTTAAACTGCTATCACCAGAAGGAGGAGAGAGACGGACAGAGAGAGAGAGAAAGAGTAGGCCTTTAAACTGCTATCACCAGAAGGAGGAGAGAGACGGACAGAGAGAGAGAAAGAAAGAGTAGGCCTTTAAACTGCTATCACCAGAAGGAGGAGAGAGACGGACAGAGAGAGAGAGAGAAAGAGTAGGTCTTTAAACTGCTATCACCAGAAGGAGGAGAGAGACGGACAGAGAGAGAGAGAAAGAGTAGGCCTTTAAACTGCTATCACCAGAAGGAGGAGAGAGACGGACAGAGAGAGAGAAAGAGTAGGTCTTTTAACAGCTGTCAACAGAGGAAACGGAAGAGAGGAGGAGGAAGAGAAGCAGGACGGAGAGAACAGGCCTTTTAACTTCTGTCAGGAGAAAACCAAGAAGAGGAGGAGAGAGACGGACAGAGAGAAAGAGATGGAAGGAGCTTCGAGGAAGAGGAGAAGGAGAGAGAAACATAGAGAGAGAGAGAAACAAGATTGAAAGAGCATTGAGGAGGAACATGCAACTTGCCCAAATTAAGGTTAGATGTTAATAAGGAAGGATGAGGCTCGATAGAAAATCAGTTTTTTCTATCTAATATTTGGCTTTTTCCATTTTAAGACCAAACGCTGCATCTTTTACCTAACTCTAGCTGGGGTGGTTGCCAGGGCATTGCTAGGGTGTTGCTAGGGCGCTGCTCTTCTTCATGGAGTAGAGACATCATGTCTTATGGACATCAAAGGTTGCTCCTCAGGGGACAGTTGGCAGCTGTCTTTATCCCCCATGATTCTCTGCTGTCCTGCAGCGATAATACCCACCCGAATCCTCGCTCCTCGCATCCTATCTCCTCGCCTCCTTCTCAACCGTATTGGAGGAGAAGGTTCAAGGTTCCTCCCCTTGGATATTCTTCCCCCATGTGTTTTGAGCAGAAGGCAAGTAGATAGGACACAAGGAGAGAGGACGTGAGGCATTGAGGAAAGCTCTAGTTCCAGTAGCAGCCGTCATATTGTGTTGCATCTCCATCTGTATCCAGTGATGTTGAGCAGAACACGCCTGGTAACAATATGAGTGGTGAATATCACCCCTACTACCCCCCTACCTGGTAACAATATGAGTGGTGAATATCACCCCTACTACCCTCCTACCTGGTAACAATATGAGTGGTGAATATCACCCCCTACTACCCCCCTACCTGGTAACAATATGAGTGGTGAAAATCACCCCCTACTACCCTCCTACCTGGTAACAATATGAGTGGTGAATATCACCCCCTACCTGGTAACAATGTGAGTGGTGAAAATCACTCCCTCCCTCCCCCCTACCTGGTAACAATATGAGTGGTGAAAATCCCTCCCTCCCTCCCTCCCTCCCTCCCTCCCTCCCTCCCTCCCTCCCTCCCTCCCTCCCTCCCTCCCTCCCTCCCTCCCTCCCTCCCTCCCTCCCTCCCTCCCTCCCTCCCTCCCTCCCCTCCCTGGTTGGGTGTAACAGGGAGGGAATATGAGCATGTCTGTTTCCTCCTTCACCTTCTAACTCAGTTCAAGGTCTTGGCTGTTCCGCTGTAACACAACGACCATGTCATCGATTAGAATATTACACCCAGAATACCACAAGGTAGAAGAAGACGTGGGGGAGGGGGGGGGGGTCTTCAGGCGGTGTCCCTAAAGGCTCCCTATTCCCTACGTAGTGCACTACTGTTGATAAGGGCCCTATGGCACCCTATTCCCTATGTAGTGCACTACTGTTGACCAGGGCCCTATGGCACCCTATTCCCTATGTAGTGCACTACTGTTGACCAGGGCCCTATGGCACCCTATTCCCTATGTAGTGCACTACTGTTGACCAGGGCCCTATGGCACCCTATTCCCTATGTAGTGCACTACTGTTGACCAGGGCCCTTTGGCACCCTATTCCCTATGTAGTGCACTACTGTTGACCAGGGCCCTATGGCAACCTATTCCCTATGTAGTGCACTACTGTTGTCCAGGGCCCTATGGCACCCTATTCCCTATGTAGTGCACTACTGTTGATCAGGGCCCTATGGCACCCTATTCCCTATGTAGTGCACTACTGTTGACCAGGGCACTATGGCACCCTATTCCCTATGTAGTGCACTACTGTTGATCAGGGCGCTATGGCACCCTATTCTCTATGTAGTGCACTACTGTTGATCAGGGCCCTATGGCACCCTATTCTCTATGTAGTGCACTACTGTTGACCAGGGCCCTTTGGCACCCTATTCCCTATGTAGTGCACTACTGTTGACCAGGGCCCTATGGCAACCTATTCCCTATATAGTGCACTACTGTTGTCCAGGGCCCTATGGCACCCTATTCCCTATGTAGTGCACTACTGTTGACCAGGGCCCTATGGCACCCTATTCTCTATGTAGTGCACTACTGTTGACCAGGGCCCTTTGGCACCCTATTCCCTATGTAGTGCACTACTGTTGACCAGGGCCCTATGGCACACTATTCCCTATGTAGTGCACTACTGTTGACCAGGGCCCTATGGCACCCTATTCCCTATGTAGTGCACTACTGTTGACCAGGGCCCTATGGCACCCTATTCCCTATGTAGTGCACTACTGTTGACCAGGGCCCTATGGCACCCTATTCCCTATGTAGTGCACTACTGTTGACCAGGGCCCCATAGGGATGTAGAGAGAGTCTCACAGTGCTCAGTCTGACTCAGTGAATCTGCTAGATTCAGGTACAACATCCATGTGATTGGCTGTGTCTTGTATGTGTTATAACCAGGAGGAACAAGGCTACAGGACAGTGTTAGGTCATATAACCAGGAGGAGGTGGCTACAGGACAGTGTTAGGTCATATAACCAGGAGGACGAGGCTACAGGACAGTGTTAGGTCATATAACCAGGAGGAGGTGGCTACAGGACAGTGTTAGGTTATATAACCAGGAGGAACGAGGCTACAGGACAGTGTTAGGTCAAATAACCAGGAGGACGTGGCTACAGGACAGTGTTAGGTCAAATAACCAGGAGGACGTGGCTACAGGACAGTGTTAGGTCATATAACCAGGAGGACGTGGCTACAGGACAGTGTTAGGTCATATAACCAGGAGGACGAGGCTACAGGACAGTGTTAGGTCATATAACCAGGAGGACAGGCTACAGGACAGTGTTAGGTCATATAACCAGGAGGACGAGGCTACAGGACAGTGTTAGGTCATATAACCAGGAGGACGAGGCTACAGGACAGTGTTAGGTCATATAACCAGGAGAAGGTGGCTACAGGACAGTGTTAGGTCATATAACCAGGAGGAGGTGGCTACAGGACAGTGTTAGGTCATATAACCAGGAGGACGAGGCTACAGGACAGTGTTAGGTCATATAACCAGGAGGACGAGGCTACAGGATAGTGTTAGGTCATATAACCAGGAGGAACGAGGCAACAGGACAGTGTTAGGTCATATAACCAGGAGGACGAGGCTACAGGACAGTGTTAGGTCATATAACCAGGAGGAGGTGGCTACAGGACAGTGTTAGGTCATATAACCAGGAGGACGAGGCTACAGGACAGTGTTAGGTCATATAACCAGGAGGAACGAGGCTACAGGACAGTGTTAGGTCATATAACCAGGAGGACGAGGCTACAGGACAGTGTTAGGTCATATAACCAGGAGGAACAAGGCTACAGGACAGTGTTAGGTCATATAACCAGGAGGAACGAGGCTACAGGACAGTGTTAGGTCATATAACCAGGAGGACGAGGCTACAGGACAGTGTTAGGTCATATAACCAGGAGGAACGAGGCTACAGGACAGTGTTAGGTCATATAACCAGGAGGAACGAGGCTACAGGACAGTGTTAGGTCATATAACCAGGAGGAACGAGGCTACAGGACAGTGTTCGGTCATATAACCAGGAGGACGAGGCTACAGGACAGTGTTAGGTCATATAACCAGGAGGAACGAGGCTACAGGACAGTGTTAGGTCATATAACCAGGAGGAGGTGGCTACAGGACAGTGTTAGGTCATATAACCAGGAGGAACGAGGCTACAGGACAGTGTTAGGTCATATAACCAGGAGGACGAGGCTACAGGACAGTGTTAGGTCATATAACCAGGAGGAACGAGGCTACAGGACAGTGTTAGGTCATATAACCAGGAGGAGGTGGCTACAGGACAGTGTTAGGTCATATAACCAGGAGGACGAGGCTACAGGACAGTGTTAGGTCATATAACCAGGAGGACGAGGCTACAGGACAGCGTTAGGTCATATAACCAGGAGGACGAGGCTACAGGACAGTGTTAGGTCATATAACCAGGAGGAACGAGGCTACAGGACAGTGTTAGGTTATATAACCAGGAGGAACGAGGCTACAGGACAGTGTTAGGTCATATAACCAGGAGGACGAGGCTACAGGACAGTGTTAGGTCATATAACCAGGAGGAACGAGGCTACAGGACAGTGTTAGGTCATATAACCAGGAGGAACAAGGCTACAGGACAGTGTTAGGTCATATAACCAGGAGGAACGAGGCTACAGGACAGTGTTAGGTCATATAACCAGGAGGACGTGGCTATAGGACAGTGTTAG
>NC_088218.1:1063537-1096037 GCF_036934945.1 Oncorhynchus masou masou | reverse complement strand
GGACTGGAGGATGTTACTGCAAGTTCACTCATCCCAACGTCTAGTAGCCTTCTCCAGAGGACTAGAGGATGTTACTGCAAGTTCCCTCATCCCAACGTCTAGTGGAAAGCCTTCTCCAGAGGACTGGAGGATGTTACTACAAGTTCCCTCATCCCAACGTCTAGTAGCCTTCTCCAGAGGACTGGAGGATGTTACTGCAAGTTTCCTCATCCCAACGTCTAGTAGCCTTCTCCAGAGGACTGGAGGATGTTACTGCAAGTTCCCTCATCCCAACGTCTAGTGGCCTTCTCCAGAGGACTGGAGGATATTACTGCAAGTTCCCTCATCCCAACGTCTAGTAGCCTTCTCCAGAGGACTGGAGGATGTTACTGCAAGTTCCCTCATCCCAACGTCTAGTGGCCTTCTCCAGAGGACTGGAGGATATTACTGCAAGTTCCCTCATCCCAACGTCTAGTGGCCTTCTCCAGAGGACTGGGGGATGTTACTGCAAGTTCCGTCATCCCAACGTCTAGTAGCCTTCTCCAGAGGACTAGAGGATGTTACTGCAAGTTCCCTCATCCCAACGTCTAATGGAAAGCCTTCTCCAGAGGACTGGAGGATGTTACTGCAAGTTCCTTCATCCCAACGTCTAGTAGCCTTCTCCAGAGGACTGGAGGATGTTACTGCAAGTTCCCTCATCCCAACGTCTAGTAGCCTTCTCCAGAGGACTGGAGGATGTTACTGCAAGTTCACTCATCCCAACGTCTAGTAGCCTTCTCCAGAGGACTAGAGGATGTTACTGCAAGTTCCCTCATCCCAACGTCTAGTGGAAAGCCTTCTCCAGAGGACTGGAGGATGTTACTACAAGTTCCCTCATCCCAACGTCTAGTAGCCTTCTCCAGAGGACTGGAGGATGTTACTGCAAGTTTCCTCATCCCAACGTCTAGTAGCCTTCTCCAGAGGACTGGAGGATGTTACTGCAAGTTCCCTCATCCCAACGTCTAGTAGCCTTCTCCAGAGGACTAGAGGATGTTACTGCAAGTTCCCTCATCCCAACGTCTAATGGAAAGCCTTCTCCAGAGGACTGGAGGATGTTACTGCAAGTTCCCGCATCCCAACGTCTAGTAGCCTTCTCCAGAGGACTGGAGGATGTTACTGCAAGTTCCCTCATCCCAACGTCTAGTGGAAAGCCATCTCCAGAGGACTGGAGGATGTTACTGCAAGTTCCCTCATCCCAACGTCTAGTAGCCTTCTCCAGAGGACTGGGGGATGTTACTGCAAGTTCCCTCATCCCAACGTCTAGTGGAAAGCCTTCTCCAGAGGACTGGAGGATGTTACTGCAAGTTCACTCATCCCAACGTCTAGTAGCCTTCTCCAGAGGACTGGAGGATGTTACTGCAAGTTCCCTCATCCCAACGTCTAGTGGAAAGCCTTCTCCAGAGGACTGGAGGATGTTACTACAAGTTCCCTCATCCCAACGTCTAGTGGCCTTCTCCAGAGGACTGGAGGATGTTACTGCAAGTTCCCTCATCCCAACGTCTAGTAGCCTTCTCCAGAGGACTAGAGGATGTTACTGCAAGTTCCCTCATCCCAACGTCTAATGGAAAGCCTTCTCCAGAGGACTGGAGGATGTTACTGCAAGTTCCCGCATCCCAACGTCTAGTAGCCTTCTCCAGAGGACTGGAGGATGTTACTGCAAGTTTCCTCATCCCAACATCTAGTAGCCTTCTCCAGAGGACTGGAGGATGTTACTGCAAGTTTCCTCATCCCAACGTCTAGTAGCCTTCTCCAGAGGACTGGAGGATGTTACTGCAACAAAAGGCGGACCAACTCCACGTTAATAACGCCCATGAATTTGGAAAGAGATGTTCGACGAGCAAGGTGTCCACATACTTTTGGTCTTGTAGTGTATGTTGATTAAGGTGGAGATCAAGCTGCATCCCTGTTTCACCCCACAGTCCCTGAGGAAAGAAACCTCTGTGTTTTATTAACTTATTATCTTGGTGTTTTGTGTGCATAGATTTGATCTTTTCTCAGGTTTTCCCCCCCAAAACACAGCTTTCCATCAGTTTATACCCCAAAATTAAGTCAAAAGCTTTTAGTTTTAATTGTTTGTCAATTAGAATGTGTATACGTGGTCTGTCGTTTGGTCATTTTGGTAAGAAGCCATTTTGACATTGTTTTCACCGAGAAAATGTTGGAGTCTACTGTTGATGATACTGCCGAGGATTTTCCTGATGGTACTGTTGACACAGATTCCGCTGGAATTATCAAATGTGTCTCCACTTTTGTACATTTGGATGATCTCTTTCTCTCTCATCCTTTCTCAGACCCCTCTCTCTTTCTCTCTCCCTCCCCCGTCTCTCCCTCTCCATCCCTCTCTCTCCCCCTCTCTCTCTAGCACACTACAGTCTCTCTCTCTTCCTCTCCTCTCCCCTACCCAATCTATCTCTTCCTCCCTCTTCCTGTCTCTCTCTCTCTGTCTCTACCCCCTCTCTCTATCTTTCTTTTGACCCCCAATCTGTCTGTCTCTCTTTCTCTACCCCATCTCTCTCCCCCTGTATCTTCCTCATTCCCACCTCTCTCTCCCCTCTCTATCTTCCTCATTCCCTCCCTCCCTCCCTCTCCCTCCCCTCCCCTCTTCATCATTCTGATCATGCCTCCCTCCCTCCCTCCCTCCCTCCCTCCCTCCCTCCCTCCCTCCCTCCCTCCCTCCCTCCCTCCCTCCCTCCCTCCCTCCCTCCCTCCCTCCCTCCCTCCCTCCCTCTCCCTCCCTCCCCTCCCCTCTTCATCATTCTGATCATGTCTCCCTCCCTCCCTCCCCTCTTCATCATTCTGATCATGTCTCCCTCCCTCCCTCCCTCCCTCCCTCCCTCCCTCCCTCCCTCCCTCCCTCCCTCCTCCCTCCCTCACTCCCTCCCTCCCTCCCTCCCTCCCTCCCTCCCTCCCTCCCTCCCTCCCTCCCCTCCCTCCCTCCCTCCCTCCCTCCCTCCCTCCCTCCCTCCCTCCCTCCCTCCCTCCCTCCCTCCCTCCCTCCCTCCCCTCTTCATCATTCTGATCATGTCTGTCTCCCCTCCAGGATGGTTTGGATTCAGAACACACACATGTTCAGCGAGACTCTCATTTTACTGATAACAGCCATAAATCCAACACATTGTTCCCCTGGAAACCGCATTACCCCCTCCCTCCCCCTCCCTCCCTCCCTCCCTCCCTCCCTCCCTCCCTCCCTCCCTCCCTCCCTCCCTCCCTCCCTCCCTCCCTCCCTCCTCCCTCCCTCCCTCCCTAGCACTCCCATCCCTAAAACATATGCACAGCAATAAACTACCACGCTAATCTAATTATTGGAAGAGTGGCAGGGTGGTGAGAGGAGGGGAATAGAGGAAGTGAGTGGGATGAGGGAGAGGAGGAGAAGACGAGGAGATGAGGAGAAGAAGGGGAGAGGAGAAGAGGAGAGGAGAGGAGGAGAGGAGAGGAGGAGGAGAGGATGGGAGGAAGAGAGGAGAAGAGGAGAGGAGGAGGAGAGGAGGGGAGGAAGAGAGGAGGAGAGGAGATGAGGAGGATGTGAGGGAGGAAATGATCTTGCAAATGAATGTAACACCAATGTCACTATTGATCAGGTGAGATGGCACACAAAGTGCACTTTACTATCAATGTATTTTGTACATGATGGTGGTGGTGGTGGTGGTGGTGGTGGTGGTGATGGTGGTGGTGGTGGTGATGGTGGTGATGGTGGTGATGATGGTGGTGGTGGTGGTGATGGTGGTGGTGGTGATGATGGTGTAGATGGTGGTGATGGTGGTGGTAGTGGTGGTGGTGGTGATGGTGATGGTGGTGGTGATGGTGGTGGTGATGGTGGTGGTGGTGATGGTGGTGATGGTGATGGTGGTGGTGATGGTGGTGATGGTGGTGGTAGTGGTGGTGGTGGTGGTGATGGTGATGGTGGTGGTAGTGGTGGTGGGGGTGATGGTGATGGTGGTGGTGATGGTGGTGGTGGTGATGGTGGTGATGATGGTGGTGGTGATGGTGGTGATGGTGGTGGTGATGGTGATGGTGGTGATGGTGATGGTGGTGGTGGTGGTGGTGGTGATGGTGATGGTGTTGATGGTGGTGGTGATGGTGGTGATGATGGTGGAACACTACATAACCTAGCCAATACATGACTTACTAGATGTAGTGAACACTACATCACCTAGCCAATACATTACATACTAGATGTAGTGAACAATACATAACCTAGCCAATACATTACATACTAGATGTAGTGAACACTACATAACCTCACCAATACATTACATACTAGATGTAGTGTAGAATGCTTCAGTCACTCTGCTGGCAGTTGAATGCTTCGGTCACTCTGCTGGCAGTAGAATTCTTCAGTCACGCTGCTGGCAGTTGAACGCTTCGGTCACTCTGCTGGCAGTAGAATGCTTCAGTCACTCTGCTGGCAGTAGAATGCTTTAGTCACTCTGCTGGCAGTAGAATGCTTCAGTCACTCTGCTGGCAGTAGAATGCTTCAGTCACCCTGCTGGCAGTAGAATGCTTCAGTCACTCTGCTGGCAGTAGAATGCTTCAGTCACTCTGCTGGCAGTAGAATGCTTCGGTCACTCTGCTGGCAGTAGAATGCTTCAGTCACTCTGCTGGCAGTTGAATGCTTCAGTCACTCTGCTGGCAGTTGAATGCTTCGGTCACTCTGCTGGCAGTAGAATGCTTCAGTCACTCTGCTGGCAGTAGAATGCTTCAGTCACTCTGCTGGCAGTAGAACGCTTCAGTCACCCTGCTGGCAGTTGAATGCTTCGGTCACTCTGCTGGCAGTAGAATGCTTCAGTCACTCTACTGGCAGTAGAATGCTTCAGTCACTCTGCTGGCAGTAGAATGCTTCGGTCACTCTGCTGGCAGTAGAATGCTTCAGTCACTCTGCTGGCAGTAGAATGCTTCAGTCACTCTGCTGGCAGTAGAATGCTTCAGTCACCCTGCTGGCAGTAGAACGCTTCAGTCACTCTGCTGGCAGTTGAATGCTTCGGTCACTCTGCTGGCAGTAGAATGCTTCAGTCACTCTGCTGGCAGTAGAATGCTTCAGTCACTCTGCTGGCAGTTGAATGCTTCGGTCATCCTGCTGGCAGTAGAATTCTTCAGTCACTCTGCTGGCAGTTGAATGCTTCGGTCACTCTGCTGGCAGTAGAATGCTTCAGTCACCCTGCTGGCAGTAGAATTCTTCAGTCACTCTGCTGGCAGTTGAATGCTTCGGTCACTCTGCTGGCAGTAGAATGCTTCAGTCACGCTGCTGGCAGTTGAACGCTTCGGTCACTTTGCTGGCAGTAGAATGCTTCGGTCACTCTGCTGGCAGTAGAATGCTTCAGTCACTCTGCTAGCAGTAGAATGCTTCAGTCACTCTGCTGGCAGTAGAATGCTTCAGTCACTCTGCTGGCAGTAGAATGCTTCAGTCACTCTGCTGGCAGTAGAATGCTTCAGTCACCCTGCTGGCAGTAGAATGCTTCAGTCACCCTGCTGGCAGTAGAATGCTTCAGTCACTCTGCTGGCAGTAGAATGCTTCAGTCACCCTGCTGGCAGTAGAATGCTTCAGTCACTCTGCTGGCAGTAGAATGCTTCAGTCACTCTGCTGGCAGTAGAATGCTTCAGTCACCCTGCTGGCAGTTGAATGCTTCAGTCACTCTGCTGGCAGTAGAATGCTTTAGTCACCCTGCTGGCAGTAGAATGCTTCAGTCACTCTGCTGGCAGTAGAATGCTTCAGTCACTCTGCTTGGCAGTAGAATGCTTCTGTCACCCTGCTGGCAGTAGAATGCTTCAGTCACCCTGCTGGCAGTTGAATGCTTCGGTCACTCTGCTGGCAGTAGAATGCTTCAGTCACTCTGCTGGCAGTAGAATGCTTCAGTCACTCTGCTGGCAGTTGAATGCTTCAGTCACTCTGCTGGCAGTAGAATGCTTCAGTCACTATGCTGGCAGTAGAATGCTTCAGTCACTCTGCTGGCAGTTGAATGCTTCGGTCACTCTGCTGGCAGTAGAATGCTTCAGTCACTCTGCTGGCAGTAGAATGCTTCAGTCACTCTGCTGGCAGTAGAATGCTTCAGTCACCCTACTGGCAGTAGAACGCTTCAGTCACCCTGCTGGCAGTTGAATGCTTCGGTCACTCTGCTGGCAGTAGAATGCTTCAGTCACTCTGCTGGCAGTAGAATGCTTCAGTCACTCTGCTGGCAGTAGAATGCTTCGGTCACTCTGCTGGCAGTAGAATGCTTCAGTCACTCTGCTGGCAGTAGAATGCTTCAGTCACTCTGCTGGCAGTAGAATGCTTCAGTCACCCTGCTGGCAGTAGAACGCTTCAGTCACCCTGCTGGCAGTTGAATGCTTCGGTCACTCTGCTGGCAGTAGAATGCTTCAGTCACTCTGCTGGCAGTAGAATGCTTCAGTCACTCTGCTGGCAGTTGAATGCTTCGGTCACTCTGCTGGCAGTAGAATGCTTCAGTCACTCTGCTGGCAGTAGAATGCTTCAGTCACTCTGCTGGCAGTTGAATGCTTTGGTCACTCTGCTGGCAGTAGAATGCTTCAGTCACTCTGCTGGCAGTAGAATGCTTCAGTCTATCTGCTGGCAGTAGAATGCTTCAGTCACTCTGCTGGCAGTTGAATGCTTCGGTCACTCTGCTGGCAGTAGAATGCTTCAGTCACTCTGCTGGCAGTAGAATGCTTCAGTCACTCTGCTGGCAGTTGAATGCTTCGGTCACTCTGCTGGCAGTAGAATGCTTAAGTCACCCTGCTGACAGTAGAATGCTTCAGTCACTCTGCTGGCAGTAGAATGCTTCAGTCACTCTGCTGGCAGTAGAATGCTTCAGTCACTCTGCTGGCAGTACTGTAATCCATTATTAATTCCCTGAACATAGACCTTTGTGTGACTGTGCAGTTTTTTCTATAAGTGAGTGTATGTGTTTTGCGTGTGTGTGTATATTGTAGTGATTATTGTGACATGGTTAGAGTTAGCAGCGCTAATGATTCCCCTCATGAAGTTCCTGGTCAACCTCAGGACGTGAAGTTCCTGGCCAACCTCAGGACATGAAGTTCCTGGTCAACCTCAGAATGTAGGACATGAAGTTCCTGGTCAACCTCAGGACGTAGGACATGAAGTTCCTGGTCAACCTCAGGACGTAGGACATAAAGTTCCTGGTCAACCTCAGGATGTAGGACATGAAGTTCCTGGTCAACCTCAGGATGTAGGACGTGAAGTTCCTGGTCAACCTCAGGATGTAGGACGTGAAGTCCCTGGTCAACCTCAGGACGTAGGACATGAAGTTCCTGGTCAACCTCAGGACGTAGGACATGAAGTTCCTGGTCAACCTCAGGACATGAAGCTCCTGGTCAACCTCAGGACATGAAGCTCCTGGTCAACCTCAGGATGTAGGACGGGTGCAGTGCTACTCTCATCAGTCACATTATATAATATATATATATATATTTTTACCTTTATTTAACTAGTCAGTTAATCATGAACAAATTCTTATTTTCAATGACGGCCTAGGAACAGTGGGTTAACTGGTCTAGGAACAGTGGGTTAACTGGTCTAGGAACAGTGGGTTAACTGGTCTAGGAACAGTGGGTTAACTGGTCTAGGAACAGTGGGTTAACTGGTCTAGGAACAGTGGGTTAACTGGTCTAGGATCAGTGGGTTAACTGGTCTAGGAACAGTGGGTTAACTGGTCTAGGAACAGTGGGTTATCTGGTCTAGGAACAGTGGGTTATCTGGTCTAGGAACAGTGGGTTAACAGGTCTAGGAACAGTGGGTTAACTGGTCTAGGAACAGTGGGTTAACTGGTCTAGGAACAGTGGGTTAACTGGTCTAGGAACAGTGGGTTAACTGCCTGTTCAGGGGCAGAACAACAGGTTTGTACCTTGTCAGATTTGTACCTTGTTTGAACTTGCATCCTTCCGGTTACTAGTCCAATGCTCTAACCACTAGGCTACCCTGCATAGATTAAACAGGCCAGAGGCAACCAATCACAGAGGAGTGACCTCATGTCCGCTCCTATAAATATGGACATATGATATTGTGTTTTAGCCCCTCGGAGATGATTTGTTCATGTTTGATAAAGATGTTCTGGCATTTTCAGGAAACACTTCCTTGTTGGTCTGGAGTTGATTTCCATCAACAGTTAAACAGACGTACAGACAGACAGGTACAGGTAGACAGACAGGTACAGTACAGACAGACAGACAGACAGACAGACAGGTACAGTACAGTACAAATCAAATCAAATCATATTTTATTTGTCACATACACATGGTTAGCAGATGTTAATGCGAGTGTAGCGAAATGCTTGTGCTTCTAGTTCCGACAATGCAGTAATAACCAACAAGTAATCTAACTAACAATTCCTAAACTACTGTGTTATACACAATGTAAGGGGATAAAGAATATGTACATAAGGATATATGAATGAGTGATGGTACAGAGCAGCATAGGCAAGATACAGTAGATGGTATCGAGTACAGTATATACATATGAGATGAGTATGTAAACAAAGTGGCATAGTTAAAGTGGCTAGTGATACATGTATTACATAAGGATGCAGTAGATGATAGAGTACAGTATATACGTATACATATGAGATGAATAATGTAGGGTATGCAAACATTATATTAGGTAGCATTGTTTAAAGTGGCTAGTGATATATTTTACATAATTTCCCATCAATTCCCATTATTAAAGTGGCTGGAGTCAGTGTGTTGGCAGCAGCCACTCAATGTTAGTGGTTGCTGTTTAACAGTCTGATGGCCTTGAGATAGACGCTGTTTTTCAGTCTCTCGGTCCCAGCTTTGATGCACCTGTACTGACCTCGCCTTCTGGATGATAGCGGGGTGAACAGGCAGTGGCTCGGGTGGGTGTTATCCTTGCATCTGTAGAAGTTTGTGAGTGCTTTTGGTGACAAGCCGAATTTCTTCAGCCTCCTGAGGTTGAAGAGGCGCTACTGCGCCTTCTTCACGATGCTGTCTGTGTGAGTGGACCAATTCAGTTTGTCTGTGATGTGTATGCCGAGGAACTTAAAACTTGCTACTCTCTCCACTACTGTTCCATCGATGTGGATGGGGGGGTGTTCCCTCTGCTGTTTCCTGAAGTCCACAATCATCTCCTTAGTTTTGTTGACGTTGAGTGTGAGGGTATTTTCCTGACACCACACTCCGAGGGCCCTCACCTCCTCCCTGTAGGCCGTCTTGTCGTTGTTGGTAATCAAGCCTACCACTGTTGTGTCGTCCGCAAACTTGATGATTGAGTTGGAGGCGTGCATGGCCACGCCGTCGTGGGTGAACAGGGAGTACAGGAGAGGGCTCAGAACGCACCCTTGTGGGGCCCCAGTGTTGAGGATCAGCGGGGAGGAGATGTTGTTACCTACCCTCACCACCTGGGGGCGGCCCGTCAAAAAGTCCAGTACCCAGTTGCACAGTGCGGGGTTGAGACCCAGGGTCTCAAGCTTGATAACGAGCTTGGAGGGTACTATGGTGTTAAATGCCGAGCTGCAGTTGATGAACAGCATTCTCACATAGGTATTCCTCTTGTCCAGATGGGTTAGGGCAGTGTGCAGTGTGGTTGAGATTGCATCGTCTGTGGACCTATTTGGGTGGTAAGCAAATTGGAGTGGGTCTAGGGTGTCAGGTAGGGTGGAGGTGATATGGTCCTTTACTAGTCTCTCAAAGCACTTCATGATGACGGAGGTGAGTGCTACGGGGCGGTAGTCGTTTAGCTCAGTTACCATACAGTACAGACAGACAGGTACAGTACAGTACAGTACAGACAGACAGGTACAGTACAGACAGACAGACAGGTACAGTGCAGACAGACATGTACAGACAGACAGGTACAGTACAGACAGACATGTACAGTACAGACAGACAGACAGGTACAGTACAGACAGACAGGTACAGTACAGACAGACAGACAGGTACAGACAGACAGACAGGTACAGTACAGTACAGACAGACAGGTACAGTACAGTACAGACAGACAGGTACAGTACAGACAGACAGGTACAGTACAGACAGACAGGTAGAGTACAGACAGACAGGTACAGGCAGACAGACAGACAGTTACAGTACAGACAGACAAGTACAGACAGACAGACAGGCAGGTACAGTACAGACAGACAGGTACAGTACAGACAGACAGGGACAGTACAGTACAGACAGACAGACAGGTACAGTACAAACAGACAGGTACAGTACAGACAGACAGGTAGAGTACAGACAGACAGGTACAGGCAGACAGACAGACAGGTACAGTACAGACAGACAAGTACAGACAGACAGACAGGTACAGTACAGACAGACAGGTACAGTACAGACAGACAGGTACAGACAGACAGACAGGTACAGTACAGACAGGTACAGACAGACAGGTACAGTACAGACAGACAGGTACAGACAGACAGACAGGTACAGTACAGACAGACAGGTACAGTACAGACAGGTACAGACAGACAGACAGGTACAGTACAGACAGACAGGTACAGTACAGACAGACAGGTACAGTACAGACAGACAGGTACAGTACAGACAGGTACAGACAGACAGACAGGTACAGTACAGACAGACAGGTATAGACAGACAGACAGGTACAGTACAGACAGACAGACAGGTACAGACAGACAGAAAGGTACAGTACAGACAGACAGGTACAGTACAGACAGACAGGTACAGACAGACAGACAGGTACAGACAGACAGACAGGTACAGTACAGACAGGTACAGACAGACAGACAGGTACAGACAGACAGACAGGTACAGTACAGACAGACAGACAGGTACAGGCAGACAGACAGACAGGTACAGACAGACAGACAGGTACAGTACAGCCAGACAGACAGGTACAGACAGACAGGAACAGTACAGACAGACAGGTACAGACAGACAGACAGGTACAGTACAGTACAGTACAGACAGACAGACAGGTACAGTACAGACAGACAGATACAGACAGACAGACAGACAGGTACAGTACAGACAGACAGACAGACAGACAGATACAGACAGGTACAGTACAGACAGACAGGGACAGTACATGACACACTAATCAGCCAAATACAACCTGACCCAACCCTCTTTCTCTCCTCCCCTCCCTCTTCCCCCTCGGTTCACCTCAAAACAATTTTCTCGATTGAATGTTGATTTATTTCTCTCCGTTTGCCGTCCCTTTGTTCCAGAGCTCTCCATGTGATGAGACGAGCAGTTATGATATGGAGAGAGAGGGATGGAGGGAGGGAGAGGGGGAGGGAGAGGGGGGGAGAGGTAGGGGGAAAGAGAGAGAGAGGGATGGGGGGAGGGAGAGGGGGGAGAGGTAGGGGGAGAGAGAGAGAAGGGGAGAGAGAGCGACTACCATCATTCTAATATCTGAGCTGTCATTCTGAGCAGTGGCCCTGTACCACAGAGGGAGAGATGGAGATAGATAGAGAGGGGGAGGGAGGCAGCGATATAGTGACAGACAGGGGTCACTTCTCTCACAGGGTTAATCAACCATTTTTAGAAATACATTTTTATCTGTAAACACTGTATGAGAGAGACAGGGCTGAAGCAGTATATATATATGTGTGTGTGTGTGTGTGTGTGTGTGTGTGTGTGTGTGTGTGTGTGTGTGTGTGTGTGTGTGTGTGTGTGTGTGTGTGTGTGTGTGTACCACCGTTGTCATCTCACTGAGGATGAGAGAGCTGAGAGGAGAAGTTTATGATTCAGAAACACAGCGTCTTACACACACACAAATGGAGATGGATGCACACACACACACACGCATACACACACACACGCATGCACGCGCGCACGCACGCCCGCACACACACACACACACACACACACACACACACACACACACACACACACACACACACACACACACTCTCTCTTTCTCTCTCTCTCTGTCTCTCTCTCTTTCTCTCTCTCTCTCTCTCTCTCTCTCTCTCTCTCTCTCTCTCTCTCTCTCTCTGTCTCCCTTTCTCTCTCTCTGTCTCTCTCTCTCTTTCCCTCTGTCTCTTCTCTCTCTCTATCCCTGGATATCAAATACACATTTTATTTGTCAGGTTTCATAAAGAAAATGTGTGGCCTAACAGTGGAATGCTTTACTTCCGGGTCCTTCCCCACAATGCAGAGAGAAAGAAAAACTGGGGCGTGGCTCGGCCCTCTGTTTCCTGTAGTCCACGATCAGCTCCTTTGTCTTGCTGACGTTTGAGGGAGAGGTTGTTGTCCTGACAACACACTGCCAGGTCTCTGACCTTCACCCTATAGGTTGTCTCATCATCGTCAGTGATCTGGCCGACCAATCCAGGTGTGGAAATCTCTTAGAGATGTACCCAGAAAGAATCACAGCTGTAATCGCTACCAAAGGTGTTTCTACAAGGTATTGAGGGGTGTGAATACTTATGTAAATGAGGTGTTTCTACAAGGTATTGACTCAGGGGTGTGAATACCTATGTAAATGAGGTGTTTCTACAAGGTATTGAGGGGTGTGAATACGATGTTTCTACAAGGTATTGACTCAGGGGTGTGAATACTTATGAAAATTAGGTGTTTCTCTTTTTAGTTTCCTATCGATGTGGAAACACGTCTAACAACATTTAGTCCTTTAATGTTGCTGTTTGATGAGGATGAGTTATGTTAGTGGATTGGAAACAAAGGTGGGATGTGATATAATGTGAATGGACTGAACGGTCTCTGAACAGCAGGAGGGGGCTCCAGAGGACTGAACGGTCTCTGAACAGCAGGAGGGGGCTCCAGAGGACTGAATGGTCTCTGAACAGCAGGAGGGGGCTCCAGAGGACTGAACGGTCTCTGAACTGCAGGAGGGGGCTCCAGAGGACTGAACGGTCTCTGAACAGCAGGAGGGGGGGGGGCTCCAGAGGACTGAATGGTCTCTGAACAGCAGGAGGGGGCTCCAGAGGACTGAATGGTCTCTGAACAGCAGGAGGGGGCTTCAGAGGACTGAATGGTCTCTGAACAGCAGGAGGGGGCTCCAGAGGACTGAATGGTCTCTGAACAGCAGGAGGGGGCTCCAGAGGACTGAATGGTCTCTGAACAGCAGGAGGGGGCTCCAGAGGACTGAATGGTCTCTGAACAGCAGGATGGGGCTCCAGAGGACTGAATGGTCTCTGAACAGCAGGTGGGGGCTCCAGAGGACTGAATGGTCTCCGAACAGCAGGAGGGGGCTCCAGAGGACTGAATGGTCTCTGAACAGCAGGAGGGGGCTCCAGAGGACTGAATGGTCTCTGAACAGCAGGAGGGGGCTCCAGAGGACTGAACGGTCTCTGAACAGCAGGAGGGGGCTCCAGAGGACTGAATGGTCTCTGAACAGCAGGAGGGGGCTCCAGAGGACTGAACGGTCTCTGAACAGCAGGAGGGGCTCCAGAGGACTGAATGGTCTCTGAACAGCAGGAGGGGGCTCCAGAGGACTGAATGGTCTCTGAACAGCAGGAGGGGGCTCCAGAGGACTGAATGGTCTCTGAACAGCAGGAGGGGGCTCCAGAGGACTGAATGGTCTCTGAACAGCAGGAGGGGGCTCCAGAGGACTGAATGGTCTCTGAACAGCAGGAGGGGGCTCCAGAGGACTGAATGGTCTCTGAACAGCAGGAGGGGGCTCCAGAGGACTGAATGGTCTCTGAACAGCAGGAGGGGGCTCCAGAGGACTGAATGGTCTCTGAACAGCAGGAGGAGGCTCCAGAGGACTGAATGGTCTCTGAACAGCAGGAGGGGGCTCCAGAGGACTGAATGGTCTCTGAACAGCAGGAGGGGGCTCCAGAGGACTGAATGGTCTCTGAACAGCAGGAGGGGGCTCCAGAGGACTGAACGGTCTCTGAACAGCAGGAGGGGGCTCCAGAGGACTGAACGGTCTCTGAACAGCAGGAGGGGGCTCCAGAGGACTGAACGGTCTCTGAACAGCAGGAGGGGGCTCCAGAGGACTGAATGGTCTCTGAACAGCAGGAGGGGGCTCCAGAGGACTGAATGGTCTCTGAACAGCAGGAGGGGGCTCCAGAGGACTGAATGGTCTCTGAACAGCAGGAGGGGGCTCCAGAGGACTGAATGGTCTCTGAACAGCAGGAGGGGGCTCCAGAGGACTGAACGGTCTCTGAACAGCAGGAGGGGCTCCAGAGGACTGAACGGTCTCTGAACAGCAGGAGGGGGCTTCAGAGGACTGAACGGTCTCTGAACAGCAGGAGGGGCTCCAGAGGACTGAACGGTCTCTGAACAGCAGGAGGGGGCTCCAGAGGACTGAATGGTCTCTGAACAGCAGGAGGGGGCTCCAGAGGACTGAATGGTCTCTGAACAGCAGGAGGGGGCTCCAGAGGACTGAACGGTCTCTGAACAGCAGGAGGGGGCTCCAGAGGACTGAATGGTCTCTGAACAGCAGGAGGGGGCTCCAGAGGACTGAACGGTCTCTGAACAGCAGGAGGGGGCTCCAGAGGACTGAATGGTCTCTGAACAGCAGGAGGGGGGGGGGCTCCAGAGGACTGAATGGTCTCTGAACAGCAGGAGGGGGCTTCAGAGGACTGAACGGTCTCTGAACAGCAGGAGGGGGCTCCAGAGGACTGAATGGTCTCTGAACAGCAGGAGGGGCTCCAGAGGACTGAATGGTCTCTGAACAGCAGGAGGGGGCTCCAGAGGACTGAATGGTCTCTGAACAGCAGGAGGGGGCTCCAGAGGACTGAATGGTCTCTGAACAGCAGGAGGGGCTCCAGAGGACTGAATGGTCTCTGAACAGCAGGAGGGGGCTCCAGAGGACTGAACGGTCTCTGAACAGCAGGAGGGGGCTCCAGAGGACTGAACGGTCTCTGAACAGCAGGAGGGGCTCCAGAGGACTGAACGGTCTCTGAACAGCAGGAGGGGGCTCCAGAGGACTGAACGGTCTCTGAACAGCAGGAGGGGGCTCCAGAGGACTGAACGGTCTCTGAACAGCAGGAGGGGCTCCAGAGGACTGAATGGTCTCTGAACAGCAGGAGGGGGCTCCAGAGGACTGAATGGTCTCTGAACAGCAGGAGGGGGCTCCAGAGGACTGAACGGTCTCTGAACAGCAGGAGGGGGCTCCAGAGGACTGAACGGTCTCTGAACAGCAGGAGGGGGCTCCAGAGGACTGAATGGTCTCTGAACAGCAGGAGGGGGCTCCAGAGGACTGAACGGTCTCTGAACAGCAGGAGGGGGCTCCAGAGGACTGAACGGTCTCTGAACAGCAGGAGGGGGCTCCAGAGGACTGAATGGTCTCTGAACAGCAGGAGGGGGCTCCAGAGGACTGAACGGTCTCTGAACAGCAGGAGGGGGCTCCAGAGGACTGAATGGTCTCTGAACAGCAGGAGGGGGCTCCAGAGGACTGAACGGTCTCTGAACAGCAGGAGGGGGCTCCAGAGGACTGAATGGTCTCTGAACTGCAGGAGGGGCTCCAGAGGACTGAATGGTCTCTGAACAGCAGGAGGGGGCTCCAGAGGACTGAATGGTCTCTGAACAGCAGGAGGGGGCTCCAGAGGACTGAATGGTCTCTGAACAGCAGGAGGGGGCTTCAGAGGACTGAATGGTCTCTGAACAGCAGGAGGGGGGGGCTCCAGAGGACTGAAAGGTCTCTGAACAGCAGGAGGGGGCTCCAGAGGACTGAACGGTCTCTGAACAGCAGGAGGGGGCTCCAGAGGACTGAATGGTCTCTGAACAGCAGGAGGGGGCTCCAGAGGACTGAACGGTCTCTGAACAGCAGGAGGGGGCTCCAGAGGACTGAACGGTCTCTGAACAGCAGGAGGGGGCTCCAGAGGACTGAATGGTCTCTGAACAGCAGGTGGGGGCTCCAGAGGACTGAATGGTCTCTGAACAGCAGGGGGGGGGCTCCAGAGGACTGAACGGTCTCTGAACAGCAGGAGGGGGGGGGGGCTTCAGAGGACTGAACGGTCTCTGAACAGCAGGAGGGGGCTCCAGAGGACTGATGCCACCTGTTGGGCCCAAAGGCCTTGACACCTTTTCCTTCACACCTTGTTGCTGATTGAATTTGTCTCTGGTCTGTCCTTGCCTGGCAGTCTTCACTCAGCATTCAAAATAGAATAGAATGTTTTATTGTAATGCACTTTTTCCCATTTGTTTTCTTCTTCATTTTGCTTGTTCTTCTTAGCTTTCAAAATAGCATCAGACCAAACACAACTCACTCAGTTCCAGGTTGGATGGTGTCCTCAGGTCTCTGCTGGTTGTTTGTTCCTCTGTAACGCTTGGTCCAAAAAATAAACCTTGGAAGCAGTAATCTCTCAAAATGAGGTTGTAGGTTTGGAGATTTGATCTGGAGCTAAGACCGTGCTGTGGAGGGAAGCATCCTGCATGTGTCCCTGCCCGAAAAATCCACCTTTATTTATCTCCAAATCTATCCTTTGGTAAAAAACAACATGTTGGTAAATGTGAGAGTTCACATGCTGCTGTGTCTCTATCTCTGATGGAGGGCGTGTCTCTATCTCTGAGAGGCGTGTCTCTATCTCTGAGGGGGGCGTGTCTCTATCTATGAGGGGGTGTGTCTCTATCTCTGAGGGGGCGTGTCTCTATCTCTGAGGGGGTGTGTCTCTATCTCTGAGAGGGCGTGTCTCTATCTCTGAGAGGGGCGTATCTCTATCTCTGAGGGGCGTGTCTCTATCTCTGAGAGGGGCGTGTCTCTATCTCTGAGGGGGGCGTGTCTATCTCTGAGAGGGGCGTGTCTCTATCTCTGAGGGGGGGGCGTATCTCTATCTCTGAGGGGGGCGTATCTCTATCTCTGAGGGGGGCGTGTCTCAATGATGTGATATGATATAATGTGATGTGATATGATATAATGACACCACATTAACTTATATAAGGAAAAGGGTGGAGCTTAGGGAAACGACATCAGATAGATAGAAATGATTATATGACTCTGAAATTGAAATGGATTGTTTGGTTATTTTTGTCATTTGAGATTATCTTCAAAAACATGGGTTTTAATGAGTTTTTAATGCAACATGCCAAATAGCTCATAATTGATTTAGCATTTAGGGCTACAAGCTTAATGGAAATCCATTACCATAGGGAAGAGAGAGAGGGGAGGGAGTGGAGGGAGGAGAGAGTGGAAGGGAGAGAGTGAGAGAGAGAGGAAGAGAGAGATAGCGAGTGAGAAAGAGAGAGGAAGAGAGAGAGAGTGAGACAGAGAGAGAGAGAGAGAGAGAGAGAGAGAGAGAGAGAGAGAGAGAGAGAGAGACAGAGAGACAGAGACACACACAGAGAGAGTGAGAGAGAGATTGTACATTGTTAAAACAATGTATATATATAATATGACATTTGTAATGTCTTTATTGTTTTGAAACTTCTGTATGTGTAATGTTTACTGTTAATTTTTATTGTTTATTTCACTTTATACAGTGCCTTGCGAAAGTATTCGGCCCCCTTGAACTTTGCGACCTTTTGCCACATTTCAGGCTTCAAACATAAAGATATAAAACTGTATTTTTTAGTGAAGAATCAACAACAAGTGGGACACAATCATGAAGTGGAACGACATTTATTGGATATTTCAAACTTTTTTAACAAATCAAAAACGGAAAAATTGGGCGTGCAAAATTATTCAGCCCCCTTAAGTTAATACTTTGTAGCGCCACCTTTTGCTGCGATTACAGCTGTAAGTCGCTTGGGGTATGTCTCTATCAGTTTTGCACATCGAGAGACTGACATTTTTCCCCATTCTTCCTTGCAAAACAGCTCGAGCTCAGTGAGGTTGGATGGATGCTGCCACCACCATGTTTGACAGTGGGGATGGTGTGTTCAAGGTGATGAGCTGTGTTGCTTTTACGCCAAACATAACGTTTTGTGTGTATGTTAGAGTGTGTGTGTGTGTTAGAGTGTGTGTGTTAAAGTGTGTGTGTGTTAGAGTGTGTGTGTGTTTTAGAGTGTGTGTGTTAGAGTGTGTGTGTGTTAGAGTGTGTGTGTGTGTTAGAGAGTGTGTGTGTTAGAGTGTGTGTGTTAGAGTGTGAGTGTGTGTGTGTTAGAGTGTGTGTGTTAGAGTGTGTGTGTGTTAGAGAGTGTGTTTGTGTTAGTGTGTGTGTGTGTGTATGCGTGTCTCTTCACAGTCTCCATTCTTCCACAAGGTGCCGTTTCATCTGTTAAACAGCTCTGTGTATTCAACATGTCAATACCTCTCACAAATACAAGTAGTGATGAAGTCAATCTCTCCTCCACTTTAAACCAGGAGGGATTTGTATATTATTGATGTTAGCTCTCTGTGTACATTTAAGGGCTCTGTTCTGGGTCAACTGTTTATTTAAAATTTCACATTTCACATTTATTTATTACTAACCAGGTAGGGAAGTTGAGAACAAGTTCTCATTTTCAACTGCGACCTGGCCAAGAATAAAGCATAGCAATAAGACACATACAACAACACAGTTTCACATGAAATAAACAAAACATACAGTCAATAATACAGTAGAACAAGAGAAAACAAAAAGTCTATGTACAGTGAAATGAGGTAAGATGAGGAAATAGGCCACGGTGGCGATACAATATAGCAATTAAACACTGGAATGGTAGATGTGCAGAAGATGAATGTGCAGGTAGAGATACTGGGATGCAAAGGAGAAAGATAAATAAATAAATACAGTATGGGGATGAGGTAGTTGGATGGGCTGTTTACAGACGGGCTATGTACAATGAGGTTAAACGCTAGCCAGTGATACCAGCCTATATTGAGTTACAAAGCTGTCTAATGGGCAACATGATCGATCGGCAGAAGATGAATGTGCAGGTAGAGATACTGGGATGCAAAGGAGCTAAATAAATAAATAAATACCAGTATGGGGATGAGGTAGGTAGATAGATGGGCTGTTTACAGATGGGCTATGTACAGGTGCAGTGATCCGTGAGCTGCTCTGACAGCTGGTGTTTAACTTCTTGGCGCTACCCATCCTGTTAGCGGGATCATTTTCGTCAGCAACCACTGGATAGCATAGCGCCCCAGTCAAATAATATTACCAAAAAATATTTAATATTCATGAAATCACAAGTGCAATATTGCTAAACACAGTTTAGCCTTTTGTTAATCCACTGGTTGTCTCAGACCTTGAAATGATGCTTTACAGCGAAAGCAATCCAAGCGTTTGAGTAAGTTTATCGATAGCCTAGCATAGCATTATGTACACTTAGCATCAGGTAACTTGGTCACGGAAATCAGAAAAGCAATCAAATTAAATCGTTTACCTTTGATGAGCTTCGGATGTTTTCACTCACGAGACTCCCAGTTAGATAGCCAATGTTCCTTTTTTCCCAAAATATTATTTTTGTAGGCGAAATAGCTAGGTTTGTTCTTCACGTTTGGCTGAGAAATTGACCGGAAATTGCAGTCACGAAAACGCAGAAAAAAATTCAAAATCATATCCATAATATCGACAGAAACATGGCAAACTTTTTTTAATAATCGATCCTCAAGGTGTTTTTCAAATATCTATTCGATAATATATCAACCGGGACTATTGGCTTTTCAGTAGGAGCGAGAGGAACAATGACTACCTCTGTCTTTTACGCTAGAATCACTCTGAGAGCCCTCAGCTGGCCACTTACGCAATGTTGTCGTTTACACTCATTCTTCAACATAAAGGCGTGAAACTACGTCAAAATGCTGTAGACACCTTGGGGAATACGTAGAAAAAGGAATCTGGTTGATATCCCTTTCAATGGCCAATAGGGGTGCATAGGAACACAACGGTTTCAAAACATGAGTCACTTCCTGATTGGATTTTTCTCAGGCTTTCGACTGCAATATCAGTTCTGTTATACTCACAGACAATATTTTTTACAGTTTTGGAAACTATAGAGTGTTTTCTATCCTAAATTGTCAATTACAGTGGGGCAAAAAAGTATTTCGTCAGACACCAAGTGTGCAAGTTCTCCCACTTAACAAGATGAGAGAGGCCTGTAATTTTCATCATAGGCACACTTCAACTATGACAGACAAAATGAGAAAAAATTACATTGTAGAATTTTTAATGAATTTATTTGCAAATTATGGTGGAAAATAAGTTTTTGGTCAATATAACAAAAGTTTAACGTCAACAACATAGGAATCACTACAAAACGTATTGTATGACCTCTTATACACTGTGTTAGGCCCAGCCTGACCTCTTATACGCTGTGTTAGGCCCAGCCTGACCTCTTATACACTGTGTTAGGCCCAGCCTGACCTCTTATACGCTGTGTTAGGCCCGGCCTGACCTCTTATACGCTATGTTAGGCCCAGCCTGACCTCTTATACACGGTGTTAGGCCCAGCCTGACCTCTTATACGCTGTGTTAGGCCCAGCCTGACCTCTTATACGCTGTGTTAGGCCCAGCCTGACCTCTTATACACTGTGTTAGGCCCAGCCTGACCTCTTATACACGGTGTTAGGCCCAGACTGACCTCTTATACACTGTGTTAGGCCCAGCCTGACCTCTTATACACTGTGTTAGGCCCAGCCTGACCTCTTATACACTGTGTTAGGCCCAGCCTGACCTCTTATACGCTGTGTTAGGCCCAGCCTGACCTCTTATACACTGTGTTAGGCCCAGCCTGACCTCTTATACACTGTGTTAGGCCCAGCCCGACCTCTTATACACTGTGTTAGGCCCAGCCTGACCTCTTATACACTGTGTTAAGCCCAGCCTGACCTCTTATACACTGTGTTAGGCCCAGCCTGACCTCTTATACACTGTTAGGCCCAGCCTGACCTCTTATACACTGTGTTAGGCCCAGCCTGACCTCTTATACACTGTTAGGCCCAGCCTGACCTCTTATACACTGTGTTAGGCCCAGCCTGACCTCTTATACACTGTGTTAGGCCCAGCCTGACCTCTTATACACTGTGTTAGGCCCAGCCTGACCTCTTATACACTGTGTTAGGCCCAGCCTGACCTCTTATACACTGTGTTAGGCCCAGCCCGACCTCTTATACACTGTGTTAGGCCCAGCCTGACCTCTTATACACTGTGTTAGGCCCAGCCTGACCTCTTACACACTGTTTTAGGCCCAGCCTGACCTCTTATACACCGTGTTAGGCCCAGCCTGACCTCTTATACACTGTGTTAGGCCCAGCCTATGGAACTGTGGTTTTCCTAGATATATTGTGATCACAACATCCGATGGATTTGGATACTGCTTTAGAGAAAATCTCTGCAACATTAGTAAAGATGGGATCAATTCACGTTGATGATTTAATTCCTGTGCTGTTTGTCAATACCCTGGTAGGTTGACTGACAACCTGATCCAGTACTGTATGTGTGTGTCGGGGTGTCGGCGTAAGTATGTTTGAGTGGGTGGGTAGAGTCCAGTGTGAAGAGATGGTGCAAGAAAGGGTCAAGGCAGGTAGTCCGGGTCACCATTTGATGAACTATTTAGTTCATATTTAGAGTCTTATGTCTGGGGGAAGAAGCTGTTCAGGGTCCTGTTGGTTCCGGACTTGGTGCACTGGTACCGCTTGCCGTGTGGTAGCAGAGATAGAGTCTTTTTTGGGCCTTCCTCTGGCACCGCCTGGTATAGCTAGAGTCTTTTTTGGGCCTTCCTCTGACACCGCCTGGTATAGCTAGAGTCTTTTTTGGGCCTTCCTCTGGCACCGCCTGGTATAGCTAGAGTCTTTTTTGGCCTTCCTCTGACACCGCCTGGTATAGCTAGAGTCTTTTTTGGCCTTCCTCTGACACCGCCTGGTATAGCTAGATTATTTTTGGGGGCCTTCGTCTGACACCGCCTGGTATAGCTAGTCTTTTTTGGGGCCTTCTTCTGACACCGCCTGGTATAGCTAGAGTCTCTGATAAAGGTACAACACAGCTACTGCCCTGGACAACTGAGAGAGGAGACACACACTGATTCTGACTGACTCTCCTCTCCGCAAGATGGGTGGCAGTTTCTCTCTCTCTCTCCCTCTCCTTCTCCCTCTCCCCCTCTCTCTCTCTCCCTCTCCCTCTCCCTCTTTCTCTCTCTCTCTGGCATCTTCTGGACGGGAGGCGAAGAGCCCGGTGAAACGAGATAGAGAGTCTGTCTGTATGACATCTTCTGGACGGGAGGTGAAGAGACTGGGGAAACGAGATAGAGAGTCTGTCTGTCTGTATGACATCTTCTGGACGAGAGGTGAAGAGACCGGGGAAACGAGATAGAGAGTCTGTCTGTATGACATCTTCTGGACGGGAGGTGAAGAGACCGGGGAAACGAGATAGAGAGTCTGTCTGTCTGTATGACATCTTCTGGACGGGAGGCGAAGAGCCCGGTGAAACGAGATAGAGAGTCTGTCTGTCTGTATGACATCTTCTGGACGAGAGGTGAAGAGACCGGGGAAACGAGATAGAGAGTCTGTCTGTATGACATCTATGGAGCGTCAGTCTTGGTGATTGGCTGGGTGGAAATGTTGGTCCCCATATTGCTCATTCCTACAGTGTGAACTCCTCTCCTCTCCTCTCCTCTCCTCTCCTCTCCTCTCCTCTCCTCTCCTCTCCTCTCCTCTCCTCTCCTCTCCTCTCCTCTCCTCTCCTCTCCCTCTCCTCTCCTCTCCTCTCCTCCTCTCCTCTCCTCTCCTCTCCCTCTCCTCTCCCCCACACAGCAGTAGGGCTAGGTCCATTTGGAACATATAACTCCTCTCCTCTCCTCTCTTCTCTTCTCTTCTCCTCTCCTCTCCTCTATTCTCATCTCCTCTCCTCGCCACTCCTCTCGTCCACAGCAGTAGGGCTAGGTCCATTTGGAACATATCTCTCTTCTCTTCTCTTCTCTTCTCCTCTCCTCTCGTCACACAGCAGTAGGGGCTAGGTCCATTTGGAACATACAATTCCTCTCCTCTCCTCTCCTCTCCTCTCCTCCCTCTCCTCTCCTCTCCTCTCCCTCTCCTCTCCTCTCCTCTCCTCTCCTCTCCCTCTCCTCTCCTCTCCTCTCCTCTCCTCTCCTCTCCTCACTCAGCAGTAGGGGCTAGGTCCATTTGGAGCATATAATTCCTCCCCCTCTTCTACTCACTCACATTTGTTCTCTAAGCAATGGGTGAGAGAGTGAGAGAGTGCTTTGCTTATGCAGGCAATCTGAAGCAGTGGCATGTTCTAGTGGTGTCCTAGGGGAGCCATTTCCCCCCCCCTGAAATGTTTTCTCTCTGAATAAATTGGTAAACATTGACCAAGGCGCACTCCGACAGCAAGACGTCAATCTCACCAGAGAAAACATCCGTTCGAGCGAAACAGCGCCCCCTCTGTCTCAGTATGTGTAGCCCATGTATCTGATGCTGTGTGGCCAAAAAAGAGTATGGCATAGGAATTCCCTAGTGTAATTCACACATCCGTTCGAGCGAAACAGCGCCCCCTCTGTCTCAGTATGTGTAGCCCATGTATCTGATGCTGTGTGGCCAAAAAAGAGTATGACATAGGAATTCCCTAATGTAATTCACATGGAACTATCAAGTGAATTTACTGCTGTGGGTTATCATCCTTATATAAAATCCTGACCTTGAATGCAAACACCTGCGACAAGAATTGATTTTATGACTTAGTTGAACAGAGAATGTACCAAACCTAAGCGGAAGCCTTTAATAATATTCACCTGTCTTTGTGCTTGTCTCCACCCCACTCCAGGTGTTTACATTACATTTAACATTACATTTAAGTCATTTAGCAGACGCTCTTATCCAGAGCGACTTACAAATTGGTGAATTCACCTTCTGACATCAGTGGAACAGCCACTTTACAATAGTGCATCTAAATCATTTAAGGGGGGGGGTGAGAAGGATTGCTTTATCCTATTCTAGGTATTCCTTGAAGAGGTGGGGTTTCAGGTGTCTCCGGAAGGTGGTGATTGACTCCGCTGTCCTGGCGTCGTGAGGGAGTTTGTTCCACCATTGGGGGGCCAGAGCAGCGAACAGTTTTGACTGGGCTGAGCGGGAACTGTACTTCCTCAGTGGTAGGGAGGCGAGCAGGCCAGAGGTGGATGAACGCAGTGCCCTTGTTTGGTTGTAGGGCCTGATCAGAGCCTGGAGGTACTGCGGTGCCGTTCCCCTCACAGCTCCGTAGGCAAGCACCATGGTCTTGTAGCGGATGCGAGCTTCAACTGGAAGCCAGTGGAGAGAGCGGAGGAGCGGGGTGACGTGAGAGAACTTGGGAAGGTTGAACACCAGACGGGCTGCGGCGTTCTGGATGAGTTGTAGGGGTTTAATGGCACAGGCAGGGAGCCCAGCCAACAGCGAGTTGCAGTAATCCAGACGGGAGATGACAAGTGCCTGGATTAGGACCTGCGCCGCTTCCTGTGTGAGGCAGGGGCGTACTCTGCGGATGTTGTAGAGCATGAACCTACAGGAACGGGCCACCGCCTTGATGTTAGTTGAGAACGACAGGGTGTTGTCCAGGATCACGCCAAGGTTCTTAGCGCTCTGGGAGGAGGAAACAATGGAGTTGTCAACCGTGATGGCGAGATCATGGAACGGGCAGTCCTTCCCCGGGAGGAAGAGCAGCTCCGTCTTGCCGAGGTTCAGCTTGAGGTGGTGATCCGTCATCCACACTGATATGTCTGCCAGACATGCAGAGATGCGATTCGCCACCTGGTCATCAGAAGGGGGAAAGGAGAAGATTAATTGTGTGTCGTCTGCATAGCAATGATAGGAGAGACCATGTGAGGTTATGACAGAGCCAAGTGACTTGGTGTATAGCGAGAATAGGAGAGGGCCTAGAACAGAGCCCTGGGGGACACCAGTGGTGAGAGCGCGTGGCGAGGAGACAGATTCTCGCCACGCCACCTGGTAGGAGCGACCTGTCAGGTAGGACGCAATCCAAGCGTGGGCCGCACCGGAGATGCCCAACTCGGAGAGGGTGGAGAGGAGGATCTGATGGTTCACAGTGTCGAAGGCAGCCGATAGGTCTAGAAGGATGAGAGCAGAGGAGAGAGAGTTAGCTTTAGCAGTGCGGAGCGCCTCCGTGATACAGAGAAGAGCAGTCTCAGTTGAATGACTAGTCTTGAAACCTGACTGATTTGGATCAAGAAGGTCATTCTGAGAGAGATAGCGGGAGAGCTGGTCAAGGACGGCACGTTCAAGAGTTTTGGAGAGAAAAGAAAGAAGGGATACTGGTCTGTAGTTGTTGACATCGGAGGGATCGAGTGTAGGTTTTTTCAGAAGGGGTGCAACTCTCGCTCTCTTGAAGACGGAAGGGACGTAGCCAGCGGTCAGGGATGAGTTGATGAGCGAGGTGAGGTAAGGGAGAAGGTCTCCGGAAATGGTCTGGAGAAGAGAGGAGGGGATAGGGTCAAGCGGGCAGGTTGTTGGGCGGCCGGCCGTCACAAGAAGCGAGATTTCATCTGGAGAGAGAGGGGAGAAAGAGGTCAGAGCACAGGGTAGGGCAGTGTGAGCAGAACCAGCGGTGTCGTTTGACTTAGGAAACGAGGATCGGATGTCGTCGACCTTCTTTTCAAAATGGTTGACGAAGTCATCTGCAGAGAGGGAGGAGGGGGGGAGGAGGATTCAGGAGGGAGGAAAAGGTGGCAAAGAGCTTCCTAGGGTTAGAGGCAGATGCTTGGAATTTAGAGTGGAAGAAAGTGGCTTTAGCAGCAGAGACAGAGGAGGAAAATGTAGAGAGGAGGGAGTGAAAGGATGCCAGGTCCGCAGGGAGGCGAGTTTTCCTCCATTTCCGCTCGGCTGCCCGGAGCACTGTTCTGTGAGCTCGCAATGAGTCGTCGAGCCACGGAGCGGGAGGGGAGGACCGAGCCGGCCTGGAGGATAGGGGACATAGAGAGTCAAAGGATGCAGAAAGGGAAGAGAGGAGGGTTGAGGAGGCAGAATCAGGAGATAGGTTGGAGAAGGTATGAGCAGAGGGAAGAGATGATAGGATGGAAGAGGAGAGAGTAGCGGGGGAGAGAGAGCGAAGGTTGGGACGGCGCGATACCATCCGAGTAGGGGCAGTGTGGGAAGTGTTGGATGAGAGCGAGAGGGAAAAGGATACAAGGTAGTGGTCGGAGACTTGGAGGGGAGTTGCAATGAGGTTAGTGGAAGAACAGCATCTAGTAAAGATGAGGTCGAGCGTATTGCCTGCCTTGTGAGTAGGGGGGAAGGTGAGAGGGTGAGGTCAAAAGAGGAGAGGAGTGGAAAGAAGGAGGCAGAGAGGAATGAGTCAAAGGTAGACGTGGGGAGGTTAAAGTCGCCCAGGACTGTGAGAGGTGAGCCGTCCTCAGGAAAGGAGCTTATCAAGGCATCAAGCTCATTGATGAACTCTCCGAGGGAACCTGGAGGGCGATAAATGATAAGGATGTTAAGCTTGAAAGGGCTGGTAACTGTGACAGCATGGAATTCAAAGGAGGCGATAGACAGATGGGTAACGGGAGAAAGAGAGAATGACCACTTGGGAGAGATGAGGATCCCGGTGCCACCACCCCGCTGACCAGAAGCTCTCGGGTGTGCGAGAACACGTGGGCGGACGAAGAGAGAGCAGTAGGAGTAGCAGTGTTGTCTGTGGTGATCCATGTTTCCGTCAGTGCCAAGAAGTCGAGGGACTGAAGGGAGGCATAGGCTGAGATGAACTCTGCCTTGTTGGCCGCAGATCGGCAGTTCCAGAGGCTACCGGAGACCTGGAACTCCACGTGGGTCGTGCGCGCTGGGACCACCAGATTAGGTGGCCGCGGCCACGCGGTGTGGAGCGTTTGTATGGTCTGTGCAGAGAGGAGAGAACAGGGATAGATAGACACATAGTTGACAGGCTACAGAAGAGGCTACGCTAATGCAAAGGAGATTGGAATGACAAGTGGACTACACTTATCGAATGTTCAGAACGTTAAGCTTACGTAGCAAGAATCTTATTGACTAAAATGATTGAAATGATACAGTACCCCTGGAGTAGGCTAGCTGGCAGTGGCTACGTTGTTGACACTACACTAATCAAGTCGTTCCGTCGAGTGTAATAGTTTCTACAGTGCTGCTATTCGGGGCTAGCTGGCTAGCTAGCAGTGTTGATTACGTAACGTTACGTTAAAAGAACGACAATAGCTGGCTAGCTAACCTAGAAAATTGCTCCAGACTACACAATTGTCTTAGATATAAAGACGGCTATGTAGCTAGCTAGCTACGATCAAACGAATCAAACCATTGTACTGTTATGAAGTGAAATGAAAATGTGATACTACCTGTGGAGCGAAGCGGAATGTTGACCGGGTTGTTGAAGTTTAATTCGGAAGACGTTGGCTAGCTGTTGGCTAGCTAGCTAGCAGTGACTCCTACGTTAAGGACGACAAATAGCTGGCTAGCTAACCTCGGTAAATTAAGATAATCACTCTAAGTCTACACACTCTAAACTACACAATTACCTTGGATACGAAGACAGCAAAGACAACTATGTAGCTAGCTAACACTACACTAATCGAGTCGTTGAGTGTAATAGGTTCTACAGTGCTAGTGGACGTTAGCTAGCTGCTGTGCTAGTGGACGTTAGCTAGCTGCTGGGCAGATAGCAGTGTAGACTACGTTAGGACGACGAAATACGATAATTACGCAATTATCTTTGATACAAAGACGGCTATGTAGCTAGCTAAGAAGAAATTGCTAAGATTAGACAAATCAAACCGTTGTACTATAGTCACCCATCTTCCCCACTATCCCCAGTGTATTTATACCTGTGTTCTCTGTTTGTCTGTTGCCAGTTTCGTTTTGTTTCGTCGAGCCTACCAGCGTTTTTCCCCCTTTGCTCCTGTCTTTGTGCTTGTCTCCACCCCCCCTCCCCCTCCAGATGTCGCCCATCTTCCCCATTATCCCCTGTGTATTTATACCTGTGTTCTCTGTTTGTCTGTTGCCAGTTTCGTTTTGTTTCGTCGAGCCTACCAGCGTTTTCCCCCTTTGCTCCTGTCTTTGTGCTTGTCTCCACCCCACTCCAGGTGTCACCCATCTTCCCCACTATCCCCAGTGTATTTATACCTGTGTTCTCTGTGTTGAACCATCGTACTAACATCGTAAAAATCCATCTTGCATTGATTAAGATTCATAATATTATGGTCCTCTTAAACTGGGTCTGTGCCCTATATTGACCCCCATTCAAAATGTTCTGGACACGCCATTGATCTGGAGGCACTATCAGACTATGTACATGGCTGAGACTCCCAGATATCAGCACCATGAGTTTACACTGACAGGCACGCACGCACGCATCTGGAGAAGACAAGGTGAGCGCTACCATCAATCCTGTGTCATGCCAACAATAAATAATATTCATGTGTGGGGTTGCTTCTCAGCCAAGGGATTGGGCTCAACTCACAATTTTGCTCAAGAACACAGCCATGAATAAAGAATGGTACCAACACATCCTCCGAGAGCAACTTCTCCCAACCGTCCAGGATCAGTTTGGTGACGAACAATGCCTTTTCCAACATGATGGAGCACCTTGGCATAAGGCAAAAGTGATAACTAAGTGGCTCGGGGAACAAAACATTGATATTCTGGCTCTATGGCCAGGAAACTCCCCAGACCTTAATCCCATTGAGAACTAATTGGCAGCATGCCAGGGCGGACTGCAGAGGTCTTGAAAAAGGAAGGGTCAACACTGCAAATATTCACTCTTTGCATCAACTTCATGTAACTGTCAATATGTTCCGGCTCTGTGTCACATTTGCTCAAATCGTATATAGACTTGTTTCTACTGTATTATTGACTGTATGTTTGTTTTGCTCCATGTGTAACTCTGTGTCGTTGTATGTGTCGAACTGCTTTGCTTTATCTTGGCCAGGTCGCAATTGTAAATGAGAACTTGTTCTCAACTTGCCTACCTGGTTAAATAAAGGTGTTCTCAACTAGCCTACCTGGTTAAATAAAGGTGTTCTCAACTTGCCTACCTGGTTAAATAAAGGTGTTCTCAACTTGTCTACCTGGTTAAATAAAGGTGAAAAAAACACAAAAAAACCTCCCTGATCTGTTTCACCTGTCTTTGTGCTTGTCTCCACCCCCCCCCTCCCCCACCAGATGATTTTGTTTTGTTTCGTCGAGCCTACCAGCGTTTTACCCCCATGCTCCTGTCTTTGTGCTTGTCTCCACCCTCGCCCCCACCCCTCCAGATGTCGCCCATCTTCCCCACTATCCCCAGTGTATTTATACCTGTGTTCTCTGTTTGTCTGTTGCCAGTTTCGTTTTGTTTCGTCGAGCCTACCAGCGTTTTACCCCCATGCTCCTGTCTTTGTGCTTGTCTCCACCCCCGCCCCCCCCCCCTCCAGATGTCGCCCATCTTCCCCACTATCCCCAGTGTATTTATACCTGTGTTCTCTGTTTGTCTGTTGCCAGTTTCGTTTTGTTTCGTCGAGCCTACCAGCATTTTACCCCCATGCTCCTGTCTTTGTGCTTGTCTCCACCCCCCTCCAGGTGTCGCCCATCTTCCCCATTATCCCCTGCGTCTTGTTTGTCAAGTCAGCCAGTGTTTGTCTCAGCTCCTGCTTTTCCCCAGTCCCTCTTATTCTAGCCCTCCTGGTTTTGACCCCTGCCTGACCCCTCTGCCTGCCTGACCCCTCTGCCTGCCTGACCCCTCTGCCTGCCTGACTCAGAGCCCACCTGCCTGACCCCTCTGCCTGCCTGACCCCTCTGCCTGCCTGACCCCTCTGCCTGCCTGACCCCTCTGCCTGCCTGACTCAGAGCCCACCTGCCTGACCCCTCTGCCTGCCTGACCCCTCTGCCTGCCTGACCCCTCTGCCTGCCTGACTCAGAGCCCACCTGCCTGACCCCTCTGCCTGCCTGACCCCTCTGCCTGCCTGACTCAGAGCCCACCTGCCTGACCCCTCTGCCTGCCTGACCCCTCTGCCTGCCTGACTCAGAGCCCACCTGCCTGACCCCTCTGCCTGCCTGACCCCTCTGCCTGCCTGACCCCTCTGCCTGCCTGACTCAGAGCCCACCTGCCTGACCCCTCTGCCTGCCTGACCCCTCTGCCTGCCTGACTCAGAGCCCACCTGCCTGACCCTCTGCCTGCCTGACCCCTCTGCCTGCCTGACCCCTCTGCCTGCCTGACCCCTCTGCCTGCCTGACTCAGAGCCCACCTGCCTGACCCTCTGCCTGCCTGACCCCTCTGCCTGCCTGACCCCTCTGCCTGCCTGACCCCTCTGCCTGCCTGACCCCTCTGCCTGCCTGACCCCTCTGCCTGCCTGACCTCTCTGCCTGCCTGCCTTGACCTGTCGTTTGCCTTCCCCTCTTGTTACAATAAACTGCTGTAATAAACATTGTTACTTCAACACAGTCTGCATTTGGGTCTTACCAGAAACCTGATACTATGCATAGATAAAAACAGAGAGTAGCAGCAGCGTGAGGGGGGCAATGCAAATAGTCTGGGTCGCCATTTGATTAGCTGTTCAGGAGTCTTATGCCTTGGGGGTTGAAGCTGTTTAGAAGCCTCTTGGACCTAGACTTGGTGCTCCGGTACTGCTTGCCGTGCGGTAGCAGAGAGAACAGTCTATGACTCGGGTGGCTGGAGTCTGACAATTTTTAGGGCCTCCTTCTGACACCGCCTGGTATAGAGGTCCTGGATGGCAGGAAGCTTGGCCCCAGTGATGTACTGGGCCGTTTGCACTACCCTCTGTAGCGCCTTGCGGTCGGAGGCCAAGCAGTTGCCGTACCAGGCGGTGGTGCAACCCGTCAGGATGCTCTCGATGGAGGAGATGTAAAGCCATTGGAGGATCTGAGGACTCCATGCCAAATATTTTCAGTCTCCTGAGGGGGAATAGGTTTTTGTCATTCCCTCTTCACAACCGTCTTGGTGTGCTTTGCACCATGTTCGTTTGTTGGTGACGTGGACGCCAAGAAGCTCTCAACCTGCTCCAGGGGAGAAAGCTTTGTTCCGTGTCTGTTAGTTTGTTGGTGACGTGGACGCCAAGGAGCTCTCAACCTGCTCCAGGGGAGAAAGCTTTGTTCCGTGTCTGTTAGTTTGTTGGTGACGTGGACGCCAAGGAGCTCTCAACCTGCTCCAGGGGAGAAAGCTTTGTTCCGTGTCTGTTAGTTTGTTGGTGACGTGGATGCCAAGGAGCTCTCAACCTGCTCCAGGGGAGAAAGCTTTGTTCCGTGTCTGTTAGTTTGTTGGTGACGTGGACGCCAAGGAGCTCTCAACCTGCTCCAGGGGAGAAAGCTTTGTTCCGTGTCTGTTAGTTTGTTGGTGACGTGGACGCCAAGGAGCTCTCAACCTGCTCCAGGGGAGAAAGCTTTGTTCCGTGTCTGTTAGTTTGTTGGTGACGTGGACGCCAAGGAGCTCTCAACCTGCTCCAGGGGAGAAAGCTTTGTTTCGTGTCTGTTAGTTTGTTGGTGACGTGGACGCCAAGGAGCTCTCAACCTGCTCCAGGGGAGAAAGCTTTGTTCCGTGTCTGTTAGTTTGTTGGTGACGTGGACGCCAAGGAGCTCTCAACCTGCTCCAGGGGAGAAAGCATTGTTCTGTGTCTGGGAAACTGCCTGAGGGGGGAAGGTTAGATATTCAATGGCGAGAAGGAAAAAAAGCAACCTCTAGAGAAGAAAATATTGTTCTGTTTAGTTCTACAGTAGGTGATGCATAGAGACTGTCAGAGTGTTGCTTTGTTCATGTCTGGGTCTGTGTCTGGTTCTGTGTCTGGTTCTTTGTCTGGTCATGTCTGGTTCTGTGTCTGGTTCTGTGTCTGGTTCTGTGTCTGGTCATGTCTGGTTCTGTGTCTGGTTTTGTGTCTGGTTCTGTGCCTGGTCATGTCTGGTTCTGTGTCTGGTCATGTCTGGTTCTGTGTCTGGTTCTGTGTCTGGTCATGTCTGGTTCTGTGTCTGGTTCTGTGTTTGGTTCTGTGTCTGGTTCTGTGTCTGGTTCTGTGCCTGGTCATGTCTGGTTCTGTGTCTGGTTCTGTGTCTGGTTCTGTGTCTGGTTCTGTGCCTGGTCATGTCTGGTTCTGTGTCTGGTCATGTCTGGTTCTGTGTCTGGTTCTGTGTCTGGTCATGTCTGGTTCTGTGTCTGGTTTTGTGTCTGGTCATGTCTGGTTCTGTGTCTGGTTTTGTGTCTGGTTCTGTGTCTGGTTCTGGCACTCATTTAGCTAATTTTCTCTTTTGCTGTTCAGAGTACTGAAAAAAAACTCCATCATGAGAGTCTGTTTTTGTCAGACCGAGAGGGTGTGTGTGTGTGTGTGTGTGTGTGTCTGTCTGTGTGTGTGTATGTGTGTGTGTGTGTCCCTCTGTCTGTGTGACTCTCTCTCCCTCCTTGTCATTACTGCAACACAACAGGCTCAGGGTTATGATGTATGACTCAGTCCAGAACACACACACACACACACACACACACACACACACACACACACACACACACACACACACACACACACACACACACACACACACACTCCACTCGCCCATCTTCAACTGTTGGAAGAGTCCCTATGAAACTGTCCCAGAAAGATGGGATCATTATAATAAGTAATACTCCGGTACCAGCAGCTTCAAATAACGGGTCTGTCTGTCTGTCTGTCTGTCTGTCTGTCTGTCTGTCAAACCAATTATCCAGCTTCTCCTCTCTCTCTCCTGTCTGTCTGTATGTCTGTCTGTCTGTCTGTCTGCCTGTCTGTCTGTCTGTCTGTCTGTCTGTCTGTCTGTCTG
>NC_088218.1:1053537-1058537 GCF_036934945.1 Oncorhynchus masou masou | reverse complement strand
TTCCCTATATAGGGCACTACTTTAGTAGAACCCTATTCCCTACATAGGGCACTACTTTAATAGAACCCTATTCCCTATATAGGGCACTACTTTAGTAGAACCCTATTCCCTATATAGGGCACTACTTTAATAGAACCCTATTCCCTACATAGGGCACTACTTTAATAGAACCCTATTCCCTATATAGGGCACTACTTTAATAGAACCCTATTCCCTATATAGGGCACTACTTTAGTAGAACCCTATTCCCTACATAGGGCACTACTTTAGAACAGGACCCATGGAGCTCCTGTTAAAAGTTGTGCGCTATATAGGAAATGTGGTGCCATTGCCAACTATACAAACCTCACAGCTAGCTCCTCTTCCTGACACCGTTGGAGAGAAGGAGAGGAGAGAAGGAGGAGAGGAGGAGAGGAGGAGGAAAGGACAGGAGAGAGTGTTGGGTGGTAGCTAGCTCTTCTTCATGACAATGTTGGAGAGGAGAGGAGGAGAGGAGAAGATAAGGAAAGGAGAGGAGGAGAGAGTGTTGGGTGGTAGTTAGCTCCTCTTCCTGACACCATTTGGAGAGGAGGAGAGGAGAGGAGGAGGTAAGGAGAGGAGAGGAAAGGAGAGGAGAGAGTGCTGGGTGGTAGCTAGCTTCTCTTCCTGACACCATTTGGAGAGTAGGAGAGGAGGAGAGGAGAGGAAGAGGAGAGGAGAGGAGGAGAGGAGAGAAGGAAAGGAGGAGAGGAGGAGAGGAGGAAAGGAGAGGAGGAGAAGAGAGTGTTGGGTGGTAGCTAGCTCCTCTTCCTGACACCGTTGGAGAGGTGGAGAGGAGAGGAGAGTGTTGGGTGGTTGCTAGCTCCTCTTCCTGACACCGTTAGAGAGGAGAGTGTTGGGTGGTATCTAGCTCCTCCTCCTGACACCGTTAGAGAGGAGAGGAGATTAGAGGAGAGGAGGAGAGGAGAGTGTTGGGTGGTATCTAGCTCCTCTTCCTGACACCGTTAGAGAGGAGAGTGTTGGGTGGTATCTAGCTCCTCTTCCTGACATCGTTAGAGAGGAGAGGAGATTAGAGGAGAGGAGGAGAGGAGAGTGTTGGGTGGTATCTAGCTCCTCTTCCTGACACCGTTAGAGAGGAGAGTGTTGGGTGGTATCTAGCTCCTCCTCCTGACACCGTTAGAGAGGAGAGTGTTGGGTGGTATCTAGCTCCTCTTCCTGCCACCGTTAGAGAGGAGAGGAGAGGAGGAGAGGAGAGTGTTGGGTGGTATCTAGCTCCTCTTCCTGACACCATTAGAGAGGAGAGTGTTGGGTGGTATCTAGCTCCTCCTCCTGACACCGTTAGAGAGGAGAGTGTTGGGTGGTATCTAGCTCCTCCTCCTGACACCGTTAGAGAGGAGAGTGTTGGGTGGTATCTAGCTCCTCCTCCTGACACCGTTAGAGAGGAGAGGAGGAGAGGAGAGTGTTGGGTGGTATCTAGCTCCTCCTCCTGACACCGTTAGAGAGGAGAGTGTTGGGTGGTATCTAGCTCCTCCTCCTGACACCGTTAGAGAGGAGAGGAGAGAGGAGAGTGTTGGGTGGTTGCTAGCTCCTCTTCCTGACACCGTTAGAGAGGAGAGGAGGAGAGGAGAGTGTTGGGTGGTATCTAGCTCCTCCTCCTGACACCGTTAGAGAGGAGAGTGTTGGGTGGTATCTAGCTCCTCCTCCTGACACCGTTAGAGAGGAGAGTGTTGGGTGGTATCTAGCTCCTCCTCCTGACACCGTTAGAGAGGAGAGTGTTGGGTGGTATCTAGCTCCTCCTCCTGACACCGTTAGAGAGGAGAGTGTTGGGTGGTATCTAGCTCCTCCTCCTGACACCGTTAGAGAGGAGAGTGTTGGGTGGTATCTAGCTCCTCCTCCTGACACCGTTAGAGAGGAGAGTGTTGGGTGGTATCTAGCTCCTCCTCCTGACACCGTTAGAGAGGAGAGTGTTGGGTGGTATCTAGTTCCACTTCCTGCTTCTTTGATGCAGCCCTGTTTTACCATTATCACCATGGTGACCAACTGGCTGACTCATCTCTCCATCTCCCTCGTTTTCTCTCTCTCTCTTTCCTGCTCTCTCTCACCCTCAACCTCTTTCTCTCTCTGTCTCTGTCTCTCTCCATCTCCCTCGTTTTCTCTCTCTTTCTTGCTCTCTCACCCTCAACCTCTTTCTCTCTCTGTCTCTCCCTCTCTCCCTCTCTTACTTAATCACTCTCTTTCTCTCTTTCTTGCTCTCTCTCTCTCCCTCTCTCTCCCTCTCTACTCTCCCCTCCCTTTGTCTCGTTCTATTCCCGAGGGTGTCATTTATTCTGCTGTTACTGTGGCCTACCTGAGCTTTAAAAACAAACAAAACATTTACTCTGCTGTTATTGTGGCCTACCTGAGCTTTAAAAACAAACAAAACATTTTCTCTGCTGTTATTGTGGCCTACCTGAGCTTCAACAACAAACAAAACATTTACTCTGCTGTTATTGTGGCCTACCTGAGCTTTAACAACAAACAAAACATCTACCAAGCATGTAATACCAGGCCACTGTGGTAACAACGCAGTAGCATGGAGAAGCAGTCTCACAGAGGAACAACATGAATAGTTAATGACTAGCTAGTCTCACAGGGGAACATGACTAGTTAATGACTAGCTAATGACTAGCTAGTCTCACAGGGGAACATGACTAGTTAATGACTAGTTAATGACTAGCTAGTCTCACAGGGGAACATGACTAGTTAATGACTAGCTAGTCTCACAAGGGAACATGACTAGTTAATGACTAGCTAGTCTCACAGGGGAACATGACTAGTTAATGACTAGCTAGTCTCACAGGGGAACATGACTAGTTAATGACTAGCTAGTCTCACAAGGGAACATGACAAGTTAATGACTAGCTAGTCTCACAGGGGAACATGACTAGTTAATGACTAGCTAGTCTCACAGGGGAACATGACTAGTTAATGACTGGTTAATGACTAAATCAAATTAAATGTATTTATAAAGCTCTTCTTACAACAGCTGATGTCACAAAGTGCTGTACAGAAACCCAGCCTAAAACCCCAACAGCAAGCAATGCAGGTGTAGAAGCAAAGTGGCTAGGAAAAACTCCCTAGAAAGGCCAGAACCTAGGAAGAAACCTAGAGAGGAACCAGGCTATGAGGGGTGGCCAGTCCTCTTCTGGCTGTACCAGGTAGAGAGGAACCAGGCTATGAGGGGTGGCCAGTCCTCTTCTGGCCGTACCAGGTGGAGAGGAACCAGGCTATGAGGGGTGGCCAGTCCTCTTCTGGCTGTACCAGGTAGAGAGGAACCAGGTTATCAGGGGTGGCCAGTCCTCTTCTGGCTGTACCAGGTGGAGATTATAACAGAACATGGACAAGATGTTGTCTTCTACCAGACCAGATGCATTTCCATGAACTAATAACGTCTAATTAACGCTTAATTATTCACAACATATTCCTGGAATCCTCCCACTGTTCAGAGCAGAATAAATAAATAAAAATAGGTGTGTGTGTGACCATGTGACATCCTGGAAATCAGTCTTCTCAAGGAAACGTCAGAAGGGAGGGGGGGGTCATGCGTGTGTGTGTGCGTGTGTGTGTGTGTGTTTGTGTGTGCGAGATGGAATCTGAACTTACTTCATCTGAATTTCCCTTTAATGGACTGAGGACACAAAGTGTTCATTTTCCCTTTAATGTGCGGAGGACACAAAGTGTTCCTTTCCCCTTTAATGTGCGGAGGACACAAAGTGTTCCTTTCCCCTTTAATGTGCGGAGGACACAAAGTGTTCCTTTTCCCTTTAATGTGCGGAGGACACAATGTGTTCCTTTCCCCTTTAATGTGCGGAGGACACAAAGTGTTCCTTTCCCCTTTAATGTGCGGAGGACACAAAGTGTTCCTTTCCCCTTTAATGTGCGGAGGACACAAAGTGTTCCTTTCCCCTTTAATGTGCGGAGGACACAAAGTGTTCCTTTCCCCTTTAATGTGCGGAGGACACAAAGTGTTCCTTTCCCCTTTAATGTGCGGAGGACACAAAGTGTTCCTTTTCCCTTTAATATGCGGAGGACACAAAGTGTTCCTTTCCCCTTTAATGTGCGGAGGACACAATGTGTTCCTTTTCCCCTTTAATGGGCGGAGGACACAATGTGTTCCTTTTCCCTTTAATGGGCGGAGGACACAATGTGTTCCTTTTCCCTTTACTGTACGGAGGACACAATGTGTTCCTTTTCCCTTTAATGGGTGGAGGACACAAAGTGTTCCTTTTCCCTTTAATGGGCGGAGGACACAAAGTGTTCATTTTCCCTTTAATGTGCGGAGGACACAATGTGTTCCTTTTCCCTTTAATGGGCGGAGGACACAAAGTGTTCATTTTCCCTTTAATGGGCGGAGGACACAAAGTGTTCTTTTTCCCTTTAATGGACGTAGCACACAAAGTGTTCCTTTTTCTTTCCTGGGTTGTTGTCAGGACAACATGTCATAAGCTTGGTGTCCCAAAAATAATTACTGCTCCTTCTGGCTCTGTCAGTCAGATGAGAGATGCGAACTAGAAACACCTTAACCCTAACTCTAAAACCCCAAACCTGACCCCAACCCTAACTCTAAAACCCCAAACCTGACCCCAACCCTAACTCTATAACCCCAAACCTGACCCCAACCCTAACTCTAAAACCCCAAACTTGACCCCAGGCAGCAGAACGTTCTCCACGCCGTCTCCAGACTCTGTCACGTGCTCAGTGTGAATCTGCTTTCATCTGTGAAGAGCACAGGGCACCAGTGGCAAATTTGCCAATCTTGGTGTTCTCTGGCAAATGCCAAACTTCCTGCATGGTGTTGGGCTGTAGGCACAACCCCCACCTGTGGACGTTGGGCCCTCATACCACCCTCATGGAGTCTGTTTCTGACCGTTTGAGCAGACACATGTGGCCTGCTGGAGGTAATTTTGCAGGGCTCTGGCAGTGCTCCTCCTGCTCCTCCTTGCACAAAGGCGGAGGTAGCGGTCCTGCTGCTAGGTTGTTGC
>NC_088218.1:1028537-1048537 GCF_036934945.1 Oncorhynchus masou masou | reverse complement strand
ACCGTGGACCATCGCAGGAGGTTCCGGACCGTCGCAGGAGGTTCCGGACCGTGGACCGTCGCAGGAGGTTCCGGACCGTGGACCGTCGCAGGAGGTTTCGGTCCGTGGTCCGTCGCAGGAGGTTTCGGACAGTGGACCGTCGCAGGAGGTTTCGGACCGTGGACCATCGCAGGAGGTTCTGGACCTTGGTCCGTCGCAGGAGGTTCTGGACCGTGGTCCGTCGCAGGAGGTTTCGGACCGTGGTCCGTCGCAGGAGGTTCCGGACCGTGGTCCGTCGCAGGAGGTTTCGGACCGTGGTTCGTCGCAAGAGGTTCCGGACCGTGGTCCGTCGCGGAAGCTCTGGACCGGTCTAATGTCCATTGCTCATGTTTCTTGGCCCAAGCAAGTCTCTTCTCCTTATTGGTGTTCTTTAGTAGTGGTTTCTTTGCAGCAATTCCACCATGATGGTCTGATTCACGGCAGTCTCCTCTGAACAGTTGATGTTGAGATGTCTGTTACTTGAACTCGGCGAACCATTTATTTGGGCTACAATTTCTGAGGCTGGTAACTCTAATGAGCTTATCCTCTGCAGCAGAGGTAACTCTGGGTCTTCCCTTCCTGTGTCGGTCCTCATGAGAGCCAGTTTCATCATACCACAGCAGAGGTAACTCTGGGTCTTCCCTTCCTGTGTCGGTCCTCATGAGAGCCAGTTTCATCATACCACAGCAGAGGTACCTCTGGGTCTTCCCTTCCTGTGTCGGTCCTCATGAGAGCCAGTTTCATCATACCACAGCAGAGGTAACTCTGGGTCTTCCCTTCCTGTGTCGGTCCTCATGAGAGCCAGTTTCATCATACCACAGCAGAGGTACCTCTGGGTCTTCCCTTCCTGTGTCGGTCCTCATGAGAGCCAGTTTCATCATACCACAGCAGAGGTACCTCTGGGTCTTCCTTTCCTGTGTCAGTCCTCATGAGAGCCAGTTTCATCATAGCACAGCAGAGGTACCTCTGGGTCTTCCTTTCCTGTGTCAGTCCTCATGAGAGCCAGTTTCATCATAGCGCTTGATGGTTTTTGCGACTGCGCTTCTTGAAGTGTTCCATATTGACTGACCTTCATGTCTTAAAGTAATGATGGACTGTTGTTTCTCTTTGCTTATTTGAGCTGGTCTTGTCATAATATGGACTTGGTATTTTACCAAATAGGGCTATTCTGTATCCCACCCCTAACTTGTCACAACACAGGTGATAGGCTCAAATGCATTAACTAGTTGGATATAGGGGGCGCTCTTTTAATTTTTGGATGAAAAACGTTCCCGTTTTAAACAAGATATTTTGTCACGAAAAGAAGCTCGACGATGCATATAATTGACAGCTTTGGAAAGAAAACGTTTCCAAAACTGCAAAGATATTGCAAAGATATTGTCTGTGAGTGCCACAGAACCGCATTTTTTGAAACCGCCTCATGCCAATGACTCCTTATATGGCTGTGAAGGAGCAAGGAGTCAGCTTACGTTTTCCACGTTTTCCCCAAGGTGTCTACAGCATTGTGACGTCTTTGTAGGGATATCATTGGAAGATTGACCATAATGAACAAAACGGAGCTATTTCGTCTACGCAAATAATATTTTTGGAAAAAATGAACATCTGCTATCTAACTAAGAGTCTCGTCATTGAAAACATCCAAAGTTCTTCAAAGGTAAATGATTTTATTTGAATTTGAAGAATCTAATACCTTTGAAGAATCTAATACCTAAAATATGTTTTGATTTGTTTAACACTATTTTGGTTACTACATGATTCCATATGTGTTATTTCATAGTTTTGATGTCTTCACTATTATTCTACAATGTAGAAAATAGTAAAAAGAAGAAACACCGTTGAATGAGTAGATGATCTAAACCTTTGAATGAGTAGGTGTTCTAAACCTTTGAATGAGTAGGTGTTCTAAACCGTTGAATGAGTAGGTGTTCTAAACCTTTGAATGAGTAGGTGTTCTAAACCTTTGAATGAGTAGGTGTTCTAAACCGTTGAATTAGTAGGTGTTCTAAACCTTTGAATGAGTAGGTGTTCTAATCCTTTGAATGAGTAGGTGTTCTAAACCTTTGAATGAGTATGTGTTCTAAACCTTTGAATGAGTAGGTGTTCTAAACTGTTGAATGAGTAGATGTTCTAAACCTTTGAATGAGTAGGTGTTCTAAACCTTTGAATGAGTAGGTGTTCTAAACCTTTGAATGAGTAGGTGTTCTAAACCTTTGAATGAGGAGGTGTTCTAAACCTTTGAATGAGTAGGTGTTCTAAACCTTTGAATGAGTAGGTGTTCTAAACCGTTGAATGAGTAGGTGTTCTAAACCTTTGAATGAGTAAGTGTTCTAAACCTTTGAATGAGTAGGTGTTCTAAACCGTTGAATTAGTAGGTGTTCTAAACCTTTGAATGAGTAGGTGTTCTAAACCTTTGAATGAGTAGGTGTTCTAAACCGTTGAATTAGTAGGTGTTCTAAACCGTTGAATTAGTAGGTGTTCTAAACCTTTGAATGAGTAGGTGTTCTAAACCTTTGAATGAGTAGGTGTTCTAAACCTTTGAATGAGTAGGTGTTCTAAACCTTTGAATGAGTAGGTGTTCTAAACCTTTGAATGAGTAGGTGTTCTAAACCTTTGAATGAGTAGGTGTTCTAAACCTTTGAATGAGTAGATGTTCTAAACCTTTGAATGAGTAGATGTTCTAAACCTTTGAATGAGTAGTGTATATTTATTTAATTTCCTGATATCCAATTGGTAGTTTCAGTCTTGTCTCATCGTTGCAACTCCCGTACGGACTCGGTCGAGGCAAAGGTCGAGAGCCACGCGTCCACCGAAACACGATCCTACCAAGCTGCACTGCTCACTTCAACTGGAAGCCTGAGGAGGAAGCACCGTACAGCTAAAACAGTGTGCGCCCAGCCGCCACAAGGAGATGCTGGAGTGAGATAGATTAAGGACATCCCAGCCGGCCAAACCCGACCCTAACGACGATGGGCCAATTGTGCGCTACCTCATGGGTCTCCCGTTCACGGCCGGCTGCGACACAGCCCGGGATCGAATCTGGATCTGTGGTGACGCCTCTAGCACCTTAGACCGCTGCACCCCTCAGGAGGCCTGTATGGTGGCTCAACCTTCCCTCCATAGAGATTCATCTCTCTGTTCTCCTCCCTCTCATCTCTCTGTCCCTCCCTAGGTATTCCTCTCTCTGTTCTCCTCCCTCTCGTCTCTCTGTCCCTCCCTAGGTATTCATCTCTCTGTTCTCCTCCCTCTCATCTCTCTGTCCCTCCCTTGGTATTCCTCTCTCTGTTCTCCTCCCTCTCTTCTCTCTGTCCCTCCCTAGGTATTCCTCTCTCTGTTCTCCTCCCTCTCATCTCTCTGTCCCTCCCTTGGTATTCCTCTCTCTGTTCTCCTCCCTCTCTTCTCTCTGTCCCTCCCTAGGTATTCATCTCTCTGTTCTCCTCCCTCTCATCTCTCTGTCCCTCCTTAGGTATTCCTCCCTCTCTTCTCTCTGTCCCTCCCTAGGTATTCCTCTCTCTGTTCTCCTCCCTCTCTTCTCTCTGTCCCTCCCTAGGTATTCATCTCTCTGTTCTCCTCCCTCTCGTCTCTCTGTCCCTCCCTAGGTATTCCTCCCTCTGTTCTCCTCCCTCTCTTCTCTCTGTTCCTCCCTAGGTATTCCTCCCTCTCGTCTCTCTGTTCCTCCCTAGGTATTCATCTCTCTGTTCTCCTCCCTCTCTTCTCTCTGTCCCTCCCTTGGTATTCCTCTCTCTGTTCTCCTCCCTCTCTTCTCTCTGTCCCTCCCTAGGTATTCATCTCTCTGTTCTCCTCCCTCTCATCTCTCTGTCCCTCCTTAGGTATTCCTCCCTCTCTTCTCTCTGTCCCTCCCTAGGTATTCCTCTCTCTGTTCTCCTCCCTCTCTTCTCTCTGTCCCTCCCTAGGTATTCCTCTCTCTGTTCTCCTCCCTCTCTTCTCTCTGTCCCTCCCTAGGTATTCCTCTCTCTGTTCTCCTCCCTCTCGTCTCTCTGTCCCTCCCTAGGTATTCCTCCCTCTGTTCTCCTCCCTCTCTTCTCTCTGTTCCTCCCTAGGTATTCCTCCCTCTCTTCTCTCTGTTCCTCCCTAGGTATTCCTCTCTCTGTTCTCCTCCCTCTCGTCTCTCTGTCCCTCCCTAGGTATTCATCTCTCTGTTCTCCTCCCTCTCGTCTCTCTGTCCCTCCCTAGGTATTCCTCCCTCTGTTCTCCTCCCTCTCTTCTCTCTGTTCCTCCCTAGGTATTCATCTCTCTGTTCTCCTCCCTCTCATCTCTCTGTCCCTCCCTTGATATTCCTCTCTCTGTTCTCCTCCCTCTCATCTCTCTGTCCCTCCCTTGATATTCCTCTCTCTGTTCTCCTCCCTCTCATCTCTCTGTCCCTCCCTTGGTATTCCTCTCTCTGTTCTCCTCCCTCTCATCTCTCTGTCCCTCCCTAGGTATTCATCTCTCTGTTCTCCTCCCTCTCTTCTCTCTGTCCCTCCCTAGGTATTCCTCTCTCTGTTCTCCTCCCTCTCATCTCTCTGTCCCTCCCTAGGTATTCCTCTCTCTGTTCTCCTCCCTCTCTTCTCTCTGTCCCTCCCTAGGTATTCATCTCTCTGTTCTCCTCCCTCTCATCTCTCTGTCCCTCCCTTGGTATTCCTCTCTCTGTTCTCCTCCCTCTCTTCTCTCAGTCCCTCCCTAGGTATTCCTCTCTCTGTTCTCCTCCCTCTCATCTCTCTGTCCCTCCCTTGGTATTCCTCTCTCTGTTCTCCTCCCTCTCTTCTCTCTGTCCCTCCCTAGGTATTCATCTCTCTGTTCTCCTCCCTCTCATCTCTCTGTCCCTCCTTAGGTATTCCTCCCTCTCTTCTCTCTGTCCCTCCCTAGGTATTCCTCTCTCTGTTCTCCTCCCTCTCTTCTCTCTGTCCCTCCCTAGGTATTCCTCTCTCTGTTCTCCTCCCTCTCGTCTCTCTGTCCCTCCCTAGGTATTCCTCCCTCTGTTCTCCTCCCTCTCTTCTCTCTGTTCCTCCCTAGGTATTCCTCCCTCTCGTCTCTCTGTTCCTCCCTAGGTATTCATCTCTCTGTTCTCCTCCCTCTCTTCTCTCTGTCCCTCCCTTGGTATTCCTCTCTCTGTTCTCCTCCCTCTCTTCTCTCTGTCCCTCCCTAGGTATTCATCTCTCTGTTCTCCTCCCTCTCATCTCTCTGTCCCTCCTTAGGTATTCCTCCCTCTCTTCTCTCTGTCCCTCCCTAGGTATTCCTCTCTCTGTTCTCCTCCCTCTCTTCTCTCTGTCCCTCCCTAGGTATTCCTCTCTCTGTTCTCCTCCCTCTCGTCTCTCTGTCCCTCCCTAGGTATTCCTCCCTCTGTTCTCCCCCCTCTCTTCTCTCTGTTCCTCCCTAGGTATTCCTCCCTCTCTTCTCTCTGTTCCTCCCTAGGTATTCCTCTCTCTGTTCTCCTCCCTCTCGTCTCTCTGTCCCTCCCTAGGTATTCCTCCCTCTGTTCTCCTCCCTCTCTTCTCTCTGTTCCTCCCTAGGTATTCCTCCCTCTCTTCTCTCTGTTCCTCCCTAGGTATTCCTCTCTCTGTTCTCCTCCCTCTCGTCTCTCTGTCCCTCCCTAGGTATTCATCTCTCTGTTCTCCTCCCTCTCGTCTCTCTGTCCCTCCCTAGTTATTCCTCCCTCGGTTCTCCTCCCTCTCTTCTCTCTGTTCCTCCCTAGGTATTCATCTCTCTGTTCTCCTCCCTCTCATCTCTCTGTTCCTCCCTAGGTATTCCTCTCTCTGTTCTCCTCCCTCTCATCTCTCTGTCCCTCCCTTGATATTCCTCTCTCTGTTCTCCTCCCTCTCATCTCTCTGTCCCTCCCTTGATATTCCTCTCTCTGTTCTCCTCCCTCTCATCTCTCTGTCCCTCCCTTGGTATTCCTCTCTCTGTTCTCCTCCCTCTCATCTCTCTGTCCCTCCCTAGGTATTCATCTCTCTGTTCTCCTCCCTCTCTTCTCTCTGTCCCTCCCTAGGTATTCCTCTCTCTGTTCTCCTCCCTCTCATCTCTCTGTCCCTCCCTAGGTATTCCTCTCTCTGTTCTCCTCCCTCTCGTCTCTCTGTCCCTCCCTAGGTATTCATCTCTCTGTTCTCCTCCCTCTCATCTCTCTGTCCCTCCCTTGGTATTCCTCTCTCTGTTCTCCTCCCTCTCTTCTCTCAGTCCCTCCCTAGGTATTCCTCTCTCTGTTCTCCTCCCTCTCATCTCTCTGTCCCTCCCTTGGTATTCCTCTCTCTGTTCTCCTCCCTCTCTTCTCTCTGTCCCTCCCTAGGTATTCATCTCTCTGTTCTCCTCCCTCTCATCTCTCTGTCCCTCCTTAGGTATTCCTCCCTCTCTTCTCTCTGTTCCTCCCTAGGTATTCCTCCCTCTCGTCTCTCTGTTCCTCCCTAGGTATTCATCTCTCTGTTCTCCTCCCTCTCTTCTCTCTGTCCCTCCCTTGGTATTCCTCTCTCTGTTCTCCTCCCTCTCTTCTCTCTGTCCCTCCCTAGGTATTCATCTCTCTGTTCTCCTCCCTCTCATCTCTCTGTCCCTCCTTAGGTATTCCTCCCTCTCTTCTCTCTGTCCCTCCCTAGGTATTCCTCTCTCTGTTCTCCTCCCTCTCTTCTCTCTGTCCCTCCCTAGGTATTCCTCTCTCTGTTCTCCTCCCTCTCGTCTCTCTGTCCCTCCCTAGGTATTCCTCCCTCTGTTCTCCCCCTCTCTTCTCTCTGTTCCTCCCTAGGTATTCCTCCCTCTCTTCTCTCTGTTCCTCCCTAGGTATTCCTCTCTCTGTTCTCCTCCCTCTCGTCTCTCTGTCCCTCCCTAGGTATTCATCTCTCTGTTCTCCTCCCTCTCGTCTCTCTGTCCCTCCCTAGGTATTCCTCCCTCTGTTCTCCTCCCTCTCTTCTCTCTGTTCCTCCCTAGGTATTCATCTCTCTGTTCTCCTCCCTCTCATCTCTCTGTTCCTCCCTAGGTATTCCTCTCTCTGTTCTCCTCCCTCTCATCTCTCTGTCCCTCCCTTGATATTCCTCTCTCTGTTCTCCTCCCTCTCATCTCTCTGTCCCTCCCTTGATATTCCTCTCTCTGTTCTCCTCCCTCTCATCTCTCTGTCCCTCCCTAGGTATTCCTCTCTCTGTTCTCCTCCCTCTCATCTCTCTGTTCTCCTCCCTCTCATCTCTCTGTTCCTCCCTAGGTAATCCTCTCTCTGTTCTCCTCCCTCTCTTCTCTCTGTTCCTCCCTTGATATTCCTCTCTCTGTTCTCCTCCCTCTCATCTCTCTGTCCCTCCCTTGATATTCCTCTCTCTGTTCTCCTCCCTCTCATCTCTCTGTCCCTCCCTAGGTATTCCTCTCTCTGTTCTCCTCCCTCTCATCTCTCTGTTCTCCTCCCTCTCATCTCTCTGTTCCTCCCTAGGTATTCATCTCTCTGTTCTCCTCCCTCTCTTCTCTCTGTTCCTCCCTAGGTATTCCTCTCTCTGTTCTCCTCCCTCTCATCTCTCTGTCCCTCCCTTGATATTCCTCTCTCTGTTCTCCTCCCTCTCATCTCTCTGTCCCTCCCTTGATATTCCTCTCTCTGTTCTCCTCCCTCTCATCTCTCTGTCCCTCCCTAGATATTCCTCTCTCTGTTCTCCTCCCTCTCTTCTCTCTGTCCCTCCCTAGGTATTCCTCTCTCTGTTCTCCTCCCTCTCATCTCTCTGTCCCTCCCTAGGTATTCCTCTCTCTGTTCTCCTCCCTCTCGTCTCTCTGTCCCTCCCTAGGTGTTCCTCTCTCTGTTCCTCCCTCTCATCTCTCTGTCCCTCCCTAGGTGTTCCTCTCTCTGTTCCTCCCTCTCGTCTCTCTGTCCCTCCCTAGGTATTCCTCTCTCTGTTCTCCTCCCTCTCATCTCTCTGCCCCTCCCTAGGTATTCCTCTCTCTGTTCTCCTCCCTCTCATCTCTCTGTCCCTCCCTAGGTATTCCTCTCTCTGTTCTCCTCCCTCTATTCTCTCTGTCCCTCCCTAGGTATTCCTCTCTCTGTTCTCCTCCCTCTCATCTCTCTGTCCCTCCCTTGATATTCCTCTCTCTATTCTTCTCCCTCTCATCTCTCTGTTCTCCTCCCTTGATATTCCTCTCTCTGTTCTCCTCCCTCTCTTCTCTCTGTTCCTCCCTAGGTATTCCTCCCTCTCATCTCTCTGTCCCTCCCTTGATATTCCTCTCTCTGTTCTCCTCCCTCTCTTCTCTCTGTTCCTCCCTAGGTATTCCTCTCTATGTTCCTCCCTCTCATCTCTCTGTCCCTCCCTAGGTATTCCTGTCTCTGTTCTCCTCCCTCTCTTCTCTCTGTCCCTCCCTAGGTATTCCTCTCTCTGTTCCTCCCTCTTGTCTCTCTGTCCCTCCCTAGGTATTCATCTCTCTGTTCTCCCTCTCGTCTCTCTGTTCCTCCCTAGGTGTTCATCTCTCTGTTCTCCCTCTCGTCTCTCTGTCCCTCCCTAGGTATTCATCTCTCTGTTCTCCCTCTCGTCTCTCAGTCCCTCCCTAGGTATTTTTCCCTCTCTTCTCTCTGTCCCTCCCTAGGTATTCCTCTCTCTGTTCTCCTCCCTCTCTTCTCTCTGTCCCTCCCTAGGTATTCCCCTCTCTGTTCTCCTCCCTCTCTTCTGTCTGCTCCTCCATAGGTATTCCTCTCTCTGTTCTCCTCCCTCTCTCCTCTCTGCTCCTCCCTAGATATTCCTCTCTCTGTTCTCCTCCCTCTCATCTCTCTGTCCCTCCCTTGATATTCCTCTCTCTGTTCTCCTCCCTCTCATCTCTCTGTCCCTCCCTTGATATTCCTCTCTCTGTTCTCCTCCCTCTCATCTCTCTGTCCCTCCCTTGATATTCCTCTCTCTGTTCTCCTCCCTCTCATCTCTCTGTCCCTCCCTAGGTATTCCTCTCTCTGTTCTCCTCCCTCTCTTCTCTCTGTCCCTCCCTAGGTATTCCTCTCTCTGTTCTCCTCCCTCTCATCTCTCTGTCCCTCCCTAGGTATTCCTCTCTCTGTTCTCCTCCCTCTCGTCTCTCTGTCCCTCCCTAGGTGTTCCTCTCTCTGTTCCTCCCTCTCATCTCTCTGTCCCTCCCTAGGTGTTCCTCTCTCTGTTCCTCCCTCTCATCTCTCTGTCCCTCCCTAGGTGTTCCTCTCTCTGTTCCTCCCTCTCGTCTCTCTGTCCCTCCCTAGGTATTCCTCTCTCTGTTCTCCTCCCTCTCATCTCTCTGTCCCTCCCTAGGTATTCCTCTCTCTGTTCTCCTCCCTCTCATCTCTCTGTCCCTCCCTAGGTATTCCTCTCTCTGTTCTCCTCCCTCTCTTCTCTCTGTCCCTCCCTAGGTATTCCTCTCTCTGTTCTCCTCCCTCTCATCTCTCTGTCCCTCCCTAGGTATTCCTCTCTCTGTTCTCCTCCCTCTCGTCTCTCTGTCCCTCCCTAGGTATTCCTCTCTCTGTTCCTCCCTCTCGTCTCTCTGTTCCTCCCTAGGTATTCCTCTCTCTGTTCTCCCTCTCTCTTCTCTCTGTCCCTCCCTAGGTATTCCTCTCTCTGTTCTCCTCCCTCTCGTCTCTCTGTCCCTCCCTAGGTATTCCTCTCTCTGTTCTCCTCCCTCTCGTCTCTCTGTCCCTCCCTAGGTATTCCTCTCTCTGTTCTCCTCCCTCTCTTCTCTCTGTCCCTCCCTAGGTATTCCTCTCTCTGTTCTCCTCCCTCTCATCTCTCTGTCCCTCCCTAGGTATTCCTCTCTCTGTTCTCCTCCCTCTCGTCTCTCTGTCCCTCCCTAGGTATTCATCTCTCTGTTCTCCTCCCTCTCGTCTCTCTGTCCCTCCCTAGGTATTCCTCTCTCTGTTCTCCTCCCTCTCATCTCTCTGTTCCTCCCTTGATATTCCTCTCTCTGTTCTCCTCCCTCTCATCTCTCTGTCCCTCCCTTGATATTCCTCTCTCTATTCTTCTCCCTCTCATCTCTCTGTCCCTCCCTTGATATTCCTCTCTCTGTTCTCCTCCCTCTCTTCTCTCTGTTCCTCCCTAGGTATTCCTCCCTCTCATCTCTCTGTCCCTCCCTTGATATTCCTCTCTCTGTTCTCCTCCCTCTCTTCTCTCTGTTCCTCCCTAGGTATTCCTCTCTCTGTTCCTCCCTCTCATCTCTCTGTCCCTCCCTAGGTGTTCCTCTCTCTGTTCCTCCCTCTCATCTCTCTGTCCCTCCCTAGGTGTTCCTCTCTCTGTTCCTCCCTCTCGTCTCTCTGTCCCTCCCTAGGTATTCCTCTCTCTGTTCTCCTCCCTCTCATCTCTCTGTCCCTCCCTAGGTATTCCTCTCTCTGTTCTCCTCCCTCTCATCTCTCTGTCCCTCCCTAGGTATTCCTCTCTCTGTTCTCCTCCCTCTCTTCTCTCTGTCCCTCCCTAGGTATTCCTCTCTCTGTTCTCCTCCCTCTCATCTCTCTGTCCCTCCCTAGGTATTCCTCTCTCTGTTCTCCTCCCTCTCGTCTCTCTGTCCCTCCCTAGGTATTCCTCTCTCTGTTCCTCCCTCTCGTCTCTCTGTTCCTCCCTAGGTATTCCTCTCTCTGTTCTCCCTCTCTCTTCTCTCTGTCCCTCCCAAGGTATTCCTCTCTCTGTTCTCCTCCCTCTCGTCTCTCTGTCCCTCCCTAGGTATTCCTCTCTCTGTTCTCCTCCCTCTCGTCTCTCTGTCCCTCCCTAGGTATTCCTCTCTCTGTTCTCCTCCCTCTCTTCTCTCTGTCCCTCCCTAGGTATTCCTCTCTCTGTTCTCCTCCCTCTCATCTCTCTGTCCCTCCCTAGGTTTTCCTCTCTCTGTTCTCCTCCCTCTCGTCTCTCTGTCCCTCCCTAGGTATTCATCTCTCTGTTCTCCTCCCTCTCGTCTCTCTGTCCCTCCCTAGGTATTCCTCTCTCTGTTCTCCTCCCTCTCATCTCTCTGTTCCTCCCTTGATATTCCTCTCTCTGTTCTCCTCCCTCTCATCTCTCTGTCCCTCCCTTGATATTCCTCTCTCTATTCTTCTCCCTCTCATCTCTCTGTCCCTCCCTTGATATTCCTCTCTCTGTTCTCCTCCCTCTCTTCTCTCTGTTACTCCCTAGGTATTCCTCCCTCTCATCTCTCTGTCCCTCCCTTGATATTCCTCTCTCTGTTCTCCTCCCTCTCTTCTCTCTGTTCCTCCCTAGGTATTCCTCTCTCTGTTCCTCCCTCTCATCTCTCTGTCCCTCCCTAGGTATTCCTCTCTCTGTTCTCCTCCCTCTCTTCTCTCTGTCCCTCCCTAGGTATTCCTCTCTCTGTTCCTCCCTCTTGTCTCTCTGTCCCTCCCTAGGTATTCATCTCTCTGTTCTCCCTCTCGTCTCTCTGTTCCTCCCTAGGTGTTCATCTCTCTGTTCTCCCTCTCGTCTCTCTGTCCTTCCCTAGGTATTCATCTCTCTGTTCTCCCTCTCGTCTCTCTGTCCCTCCCTAGGTATTTTTCCCTCTCTTCTCTCTGTCCCTCCCTAGGTATTCCTCTCTCTGTTCTCCTCCCTCTCTTCTCTCTGTCCCTCCCTAGGTATTCCCCTCTCTGTTCTCCTCCCTCTCTTCTGTCTGCTCCTCCATAGGTATTCCTCTCTCTGTTCTCCTCCCTCTCTTCTCTCTGCTCCTCCCTAGATATTCCTCTCTCTGTTCTCCTCCCTCTCTTCTCTCTGCTCCTCCCTAGATATTCCTCTCTCTGTTCTCCTCCCTCTCTTCTCTCTGTCCCTCCCTAGGTATTCCTCTCTCTGTTCTCCTCCCTCTCGTCTCTCTGTCCCTCCCTAGGTATTCCCCTCTCTGTTCTCCTCCCTCTCTTCTCTCTGCTCCTCCCTAGATATTCCTCTCTCTTTTCTCCTCCCTGTCTTCTCTCTGTCTCATTATCAGCAGCATCAGTTGGGGCTTTTGTGTCTCCCCCTCCCCCCGTGTCTTAACCAATCAGGTTGCCTGACACAGAGCAGTGAGATAGTTCCTGTCAGATATCTCTTAATATCTCTCTTTTTAATTAAGGAGACATGATGAGTGAGTTAATTGTGGCGGCCACACTGGGACTGTCTCTAACATATTACAGAGTGCTAATGAGAGCTTACTGTACAAGACCTTACTGCTGACTATTGCATGATACTATCATCAGCTTTGCTCAGCTCTGTTCTCCGGTGATGTGCTGAGATATGCTGCTATGTCTGTCTGTCTGTCTGTCTGTCTGTCTGTCTGTCTGTCTGTCTGTCTGTCTGTCTGCCTGCTTGCCTGCCTGCCTGCCTGCCTCCCTGCCTGCCTGCCTGCCTGCCTGCCTGCCTGCCTGCCTGTCTGTCTGTCTGTCTGTCTGTGTGTGTGTGTGTGTGTGTGTGGCAACAACGAAGAGCGCACTCTGGTACCTAGATCTGAACACGCAGTACTGACAACTGCACGTTGGGACAGGAGACTGGGGGAGGCCAGAGACATGGGACAGGAGGCTGGGGGAGGCCAGAGACATGGGACAGGAGAATGGGGGAGGCCAGAGGCATGGGACAGGAGACTGGGGGAGGCCAGAGACATGGGACAGGAGGCTGGGGGAGGCCAGAGACATGGGACAGGAGAATGGGGGAGGCCAGAGGCATGGGACATGAGAATGGGGGAGGCCAGAGGCATGGGACAGGAGAATGGGGGAGGCCAGAGGCATGGGACAGGAGAATGGGGGAGGCCAGAGGCATGGGACATGAGAATGGGGAGGCCAGAGGCATGGGACAGGAGAGTGGGGGAGGCCAGAGGCATGGGACAGGAGAATGGGGGAGGCCAGAGGCATGGGACATGAGAATGGGGAGGCCAGAGGCATGGGACAGGAGAATGGGGGAGGCCAGAGGCATGGGACAGGAGACTGGGGGAGGCCAGAGACATGGGACAGGAGGCTGGGGGAGGCCAGAGACTTGGGACAGGAGACTGGGGGAGGCCAGAGACTTGGGACAGGAGACTGGGGGAGGCCAGAGACATGGGACAGGAGGCTGGGGGAGGCCAGAGACATGGGACAGGAGACTGGGGAGGCCAGAGACTTGGGACAGGAGACTGGGGAGGCCAGAGACTTGGGACAGGAGGCTGGGGAGGCCAGAGACTTGGGACAGGAGGCTGGGGGAGGCCAGAGGCATGGGACAGGAGGCTGGGGGAGGCCAGAGACATGGGACAGGAGAATGGGGGAGGCCAGAGGCATGGGACATGAGAATGGGGGAGGCCAGAGACTTGGGACAGGAGACTGGGGGAGGCCAGAGACTTGGGACAGGAGGCTGGGGGAGGCCAGAGACATGGGACAGGAGGCTGGGGGAGGCCAGAGGCATGGGACAGGAGACTGGGGGAGGCCAGAGACATGGGACAGGAAAATGGGGGAGGCCAGAGGCATGGGACAGGAGACTTTGTGAGGCCAGAGACATGGGACAGGAGAATGGGGGAGGCCAGAGACATGGGCCAGGAGACTGGGGGAGGCCAGAGGCATGGGACATGAGAATGGGGGAGGCCAGAGGCATGGGACATGAGAATGGGGAGGCCAGAGACATGGGACAGGAGACTGGGGGAGGCCAGAGACATGGGACAGGAGACTTTGGGAGGCCAGAGGCATGGGACATGAGAATGGGGGAGGCCAGAGGCATGGGACAGGAGAATGGGGGAGGCCAGAGGCATGGGACAGGAGAATGGGGGAGGCCAGAGGCATGGGACATGAGAATGGGGGAGGCCAGAGGCATGGGACATGAGAATGGGGAGGCCAGAGACATGGGACAGGAGACTGGGGGAGGCCAGAGGCATGGGACATGAGAATGGGGGAGGCCAGAGGCATGGGACAGGAGGCTGGGGGAGGCCAGAGACATGGGACAGGAGAATGGGGGAGGCCAGAGGCATGGGACATGAGAATGGGGGAGGCATTAACACTGTAACATTAAACAAAATATTAAAATGTTAAAATGTTTGGCTCTAGGTTTAATTTATTTGAAATCACAGGACATGAGAGAGAGAAGAGGATAGAAGAGGAGGAGAGGAGAGAAGAGGAGATAAAAGGAGGAGAGGAGAGAAGAGGAGAGAAGAGGTGGAGAGGATAGGAGAGGAGAGGAGGGAAGTGGACAGGAGAGAAAAGGAGGAGAGGAGAGAAGAGGAGGAGAGGAGGGAAGTGGACAGGAGAGAAGAGGAGAGGAGAGTAGAGGAGAGGAGGAGATAAGAGAAGAGGAGAGAAGAGGAGAGAAGAGGAGAGGAGAGACAAGGAGAGGAGGTAAGAACACTAGAGATGGAGAGGAGAGGAGAGGAGGAGATAAGAGAAGAGAAGAGGAGAGAAGAGGAGAGGACAGGAGAGATGAGGAGAGGAGGTAAGAACACTAGAGATGGAGAGGAGATGACAGGAGAGGAGATGAGAGGAGAGGAGGAGAGAGGAGGAGAGGAACAGAACAGAAGATTCAGGACCTTTGATAAGCCTAACCTGACAGAACCACAATCGGCTTAACTTTTTAATATCTGAGTTTTTAGGGTTTTTGTTCCATTTTAACCTTCAACCCTCTGCTTTAACGGCTGTTCTAATAGTGGCATAGTAAACTGTTAATAGCTGCAATTAGGTTTATGTAACTCCAGACATAATCAAACATCTCTTTCAAAATAATATTTTTGAAAATAATGACAAACTTCAATGAAGAAGTAAGTAAGAGGTGAGAGAAGAGGAGGATACAACACTAGAGATGGAGAGGAGAGGAGAGGAGAGGAGGGGAGGGGAGAGTAGAGGAGGGGTGAGGAGAGGAGAGGAGTGGAGGGGGGAGGGGAGGAGAGGAGGGAAGGGGAGAGGAGAGGAAGGGAGGGGAGAGGTGAGGAGGGGAGGGGAGAGGAGGGGTGAGGAGAGGAGAGGAGGGGAGAGGAGAGGTGAGGAGACGAGAGGAGAGCAGGAGCGGTACAGATACTCTGAATGATCGGCGTTGAAAAGAAAATTGACATTTACTCCAGAGGTGCTGACCTGTAGTACCCTCGACAACTACTGTGATTATTATTATTTGACCCTGCTGGTCATCTATGAACATTTGAACATCTTGGCCATGTTCTGTTATAATCTCTACCCAGGACAGCCAGAAGAGGACTGGCCACCCCTCATAGCCTGGTTCCTCTCTAGGTTTCTTCCTAGGTTCTGTCCTTTCTAGGGAGTTTTACCTAGCCATCGTGCTTCTTCATCTGCATTGTTTCCTGTTTGGGGTTTTAGGCTGGGTTTCTGTGCAGCATTTTGTGACATCAGCTGATGTAAGAAGGGATTTACAAATACATTTGATTGATTGATTGATTGAGAGGAGAGGAGAGGAGGTAAGAACCCCTCAAGATGGAGTGGAGAGGAGAGGAGATGAGGAGAGGAGAGATTGAGGCAAGTGAGGCAGTACAAAGTACCCAGTACAAAGTACCACAACCAAGTACAAAGTACCACAACCAAGTACAAAGTACCACAACCCAGTACAAAGTACCACAACCTAGTACAAAGTACCCAGTACAAAGTACCACAACCCAGTACAAAGTACCACAACCTAGTACAAGGTACCACAACCTAGTACAAAGTACCACAACCCAGTACAAAGTACCACAACCAAGTACAAAGTACCACAACCTAGTACAAAGTACCACAACCCAGTACAAAGTACCACAACCAAGTACAAAGTACCATAACCTAGTACAAAGTACCACAACCCAGTACAAAGTACCACAACCAAGTACAAAGTACCACAACCTAGTACAAAGTACCACAACCCAGTACAAAGTACCACAACCAAGTACAAAGTACCACAACCAAGTACAAAGTACCACAAACCCGTACAAAGTACCACAACCAAGTACAAAGTACCACAACCAAGTACAAAGTACCACAAACCAGTACAAAGTACCACAACCAAGTACAAAGTACCACAAACCAGTACAAAGTACCACAACCAAGTACAAAGTACCACAACCAAGTACAAAGTACCGGCTACCACAAAGCACGTGTACAAAACAAAACCCCACACAGACATGGAGGGAACAGAGGGCTAAATACACGGAGTAATGATGAGGAGATTTACACTTCCGGCGCCGACAGAGATGGCCGCCTCGCTTTGCGTTCCTAGGAAACTATGCAGTTTTTTGTTTTTTTACGTGTTATTTCTTACATTAGTACCCCAGGTCATCTTAGGTTTCATAACATACAGTCGAGAAGAACTACTGTATATAAGATCAGCGTCATCTCACCATCAGTACGACCAAGAATATGTTTTTCGCGACGCGGATCCTGTGTTCTGCCTTACTAACAGGACAACGGAATGGATCGCATGCAGCGACCCAAAAAAATGACTCGAAAAAGAGGGAAACGAGGCGGTCTTCTGGTCAGACTACGGAGACGGGCACATCGTGCCCCACTTCCTAGCATTCTTCTTGCCAATGTCCAGTCTCTTGACAACAAGGTTGATGAAATCCGAGCAAGGGTAGCATTCCAGAGGGACATCAGTGACTGTAACGTTCTGTGCTTCACGGAAACATGGCTCACTGGAGAGACGCTATCCGAAGCGGTGCAGCCAACAGGTTTCTCCACGCATCGCGCCGACAGAAACAAACACCTTTCTGGTAAGAAGAGGGGTGGGGGCGTATGCCTTATGGCTAACGAGGCATGGTGCGATGAAAGAAACATACAGGAACTCAAATCCTTCTGTACACCTGATTTAGAATTCCTCACAATCAAATGTAGACCGCATTATCTACCAAGAGAATTCTCTTCGATTATAATCACAGCCGTATATAACCCCCCAAGCAGACACATCGATGGCTCTGAACGAACTTTATTTAACTCTTTGCAAACTGGAAACCATTTATCCGGAGGCTGCATTCATTGTTGCTGGGGATTTTAACAAGGCTAATCTGAAAACAAGACTCCCTAAATTTTATCAGCATATTGATTGCGCAACCAGGGGTGGAAAAACCTTGGATCACTGTTACTCTAACTTCCGCAACGCATATAAGGCCCTGCCCCGCCCCCCTTTGGAAAAGCTGACCATGACTCCATTTTGCTGATACCTGCCTACAGACAAAAACTAAAACAAGAAGCTCCCACGCTGAGGTCTGTCCAACGCTGGTCCGACCAAGCTGACTCCACACTACAAGACTGCTTCCATCACGTGGACTGGGACATGTTTCGTATTGCGTCAGATAACAACATTGACGAATACGCTGATTCGGTGTGCGAGTTCATTAGAACGTGCGTTGAAGATGTCGTTCCCATAGCAACGATTAAAACATTCCCTAACCAGAAACCGTGGATTGATGGCAGCATTCGCGTGAAACTGAAAGCGCGAACCACTGCTTTTAATCAGGGCAAGGTGTCTGGTAACATGACTGAATACAAACAGTGCAGCTATTCCCTCCATAAGGCTATCAAACAAGCTAAGCGTCAGTACAGAGACAAAGTAGAATCTCAATTCAACGGCTCAGAAACAAGAAGAATGTGGCAGGGTCTACAGTCAATCACGGACTACAGGAAGAAATCCAGCCCAGTCACGGACCAGGATGTCTTGCTCCCAGGCAGACTAAATAACTTTTTTGCCCGCTTTGAGGACAGTACAGTGCCACTGACACGGCCTGCAACGGAAACATGCGGTCTCTCCTTCACTGCAGCCGAGGTGAGTAAAACATTTAAACGTGTTAACCCTTGCAGGCCCAGACGGCATCCCCAGCCGCGCCCTCAGAGCATGCGTAGACCAGCTGGCTGGTGTGTTTACGGACATATTCAATCAATCCCTATACCAGTCTGCTGTTCCCACATGCTTCAAAAGGGCCACCATTGTTCCTGTTCCCAAGAAAGCTAAGGTAACTGAGCTAAACGACTACCGCCCCGTAGCACTCACTTCCGTCATCATGAAGTGCTTTGAGAGACTAGTCAAGGACCATATCACCTCCACCCTACCTGACACCCTAGACCCACTCCAATTTGCTTACCGCCCAAATAGGTCCACAGACCATGCAATCTCAACCACACTGCACACTGCCCTAACCCATCTGGACAAGAGGAATACCTATGTGAGAATGCTGTTCATCAACTACAGCTCGGCATTCAACACCATAGTACCCTTCAAGCTCGTCATCAAGCTCGAGACTCTGGGTCTCGACCCCGCCTTGTGCAACTGGGTACTGGACTTCCTGACGGGCCGCCCCCAGGTGGTGAGGGTAGGTAACAACATCTCCTCCCCGCTGATCCTCAACACTGGGGCCCCACAAGGGTGCGTTCTGAGCCCTCTCCTGTACTCCCTGTTCACCCACGACTGCGTGGCCACGCACGCCTCCAACTCAATCATCAAGCCTCTTCAACCTCAGGAGGCTGAAGAAATTTGGCTTGTCACCAAAAGCACTCACAAACTTCTACAGATGCACAATCGAGAGCATCCTGGCGGGCTGTATCACCGCCTGGTACGGCAACTGCTCCGCCCTCAACCGTAAGGCTCTCCAGAGGGTAGTGAGGTCTGCACAACGCATCACCGGGGGCAAACTACCTGCCCTCCAGGACACCTACACCACCCGATGTTACAGGAAGGCCATAAAGATCATCAAGGACATCTACCACCCGAGCCACTGCCTGTTCACCCCGCTATCATCCAGAAGGCAAGGTCAGTACAGGTGTATCAAAGCTTGGACCGAGAGACTGAAAAACAGCTTCTATCTCAAGGCCATCAGACTGTTAAACAGCCACCACTAACATTGAGTGGCTGCTGCCAACACACTGACACTGACTCAACTCCAGCCACTTTAATAATGGGAATTGATGGGAAATTATGTAAATATATCACTAGCCACTTTAAACAATGCTACCTTATATAATGTTACTTACCCTACATTATTCATCTCATATACATACGTATATACTGTACTCTATATCATCTACTGCATCCTTATGTAATACATGTATCACTAGCCACTTTAACTATGCCACTTTGTTTACATACTCATCTCATATGTATATACTGTACTCGATACCATCTACTGTATCTTGCCTATGCTGCTCTGTACCATCACTCATTCATATATCCTTATGTACATATTCTTTATCCCCTTACACTGTGTATAAGACAGTAGATTAGGAATTGTTAGTTAGATAACTTGTTGGTTATTACTGCATTGTCGGAACTAGAAGCACAAGCATTTCGCTACACTCGCATTAACATCTGCTAACCATGTGTATGTGACAAATACAATTTGATTTGATTTGATTTTTGAGATGTAAACCAGGTGTGCAGGAAAACAAGACAAAACAAATGGAAAATGAAAGGTGGTGCACCGATGGCTAGAAGACAGGTGACGTCGACCGCCGAACGCCACCCGAACAAGGAGAGGGACCGACTTCGGCGGAAGTCGTGACAGACGGAGAGGAGAGGAGAGGAGTGGAGAGGAGAGGAGAGGAGAGGAGAGGTGAGGAGAGGAGAGGAGAGGAGAGGAGAGGAGTGGAGAGGAGAAGAGAGGAGAGGAGAGGTGAGGAGAGGAGGTAACATCACTAGAGATGTCTGTCTGTCAGAGAGAAGGTGAGGTAACATCACTAGAGATGTCTGTCTGTCTGTTTGTCTGTCTGTCTGTCTGTCTGTATGTCTGTCAGAGAGGAGAGAAGGTGAGGTAACATCACTAGAGATGTCTGTCTGTCAGAGAGGAGAGGAGGTGAGGTAATATCCCTAGAGATGTCTGTCTGTCAGAGAGAAGGTGAGGTAACATCACTAGAGATGTCTGTCTGTCAGAGAGAAGGTGAGGTAACATCACTAGAGATGTCTGTCTGTCTGTCTGTCTGTCTGTCTGTCTGTCTGTCTGTCTGTATGTCTGTCAGAGAGGAGAGAAGGTGAGGTAACATCACTAGAGATGTCTGTCTGTCAGAGAGGAGAGGAGGTGAGGTAATATCCCTAGAGATGTCTGTCTGTCAGAGAGGAGAGAAGGTAACATCACTAGAGATGTCTGTCTGTCAGAGAGGAGAGAAGGTAACATCACTAGAGATGTCTGCCTGTCAGAGAGGAGAGAAGGTAACATCACTAGAGATGTCTGTCTGTCAGAGAGGAGAGAAG
>NC_088218.1:998537-1023537 GCF_036934945.1 Oncorhynchus masou masou | reverse complement strand
TGGCGTGTTAGCCTAACAGCTAGCATCACGGTGTGTTGGTCTAACAGCTAGCATCACGGTGTGTTAGTCTAACAGCTAGCATCATGTTTTGTTAGTCTAATAGCTAGCATCATGGTGTGTTAGTCTAATAGCTAGCATCATGGTTTGTTAGTCTAATAGCTAGCATCATGGTGTGTTAGTCTAATAGCTAGCATCATGGTGTGTTAGTCTAATAGCTAGCATCATGGTTTGTTAGTCTAATAGCTAGCATAATGGTGTGTTAGTCTAATAGCTAGCATCATGGCGTGTTAGCCTAACAGCTAGCATCACGGTGTGTTAGCCTAACAGCTAGCGTCATGGTGTGTTAGCCTAACAGCTAGCATCATGGTGTGTTAGCCTAACAGCTAGCGTCATGGTGTGTTGGCCTAACAGCTAGCGTCATGGTGTGTTAGCCTAACAGCTAGCGTCATGGTGTGTTAGCCTAACAGCTAGCGTCATGGTGTGTGTGGAGAGACCTCCCTGAAAGGGCTATAGGATCGTGGTTTTATTTCCCGTTTATTGGTTGGTTAGTTGAAAAGGGGAGGAAAAGCTTACACTGAGCTGTTTTCCATTCCTCAGTGGTTGCCAGTTAAACCGATCGCTCTGTAGTGTTAATAGCATAAACTAATACCATTCACATCAATTATTAACTTCCCTGCAGACCACTGACATAGCCAAAGAGGATTTACAATGCTTCTCAATCCCCCTGGTGGGCGGCTTCCCTTCCACTCTGCTCTCTCCCTCTCTCTCTCTCTCTCTCTCTCTCTCTCTCTCTCTCTCTCTCTCTCTCTCTCTCTCTCTCTCTCTCTCTCTATCTGCTCTCTCTCTCACTCTCTATCTGCTCTCTCTCTCTCTCTCTCTCTCTCTCTCTGCTCTCTCTCACTCTCTATCAGCTATCTCTCTCCCTATCTGCTCTCTCTCTAATTCTCTATCTGCTCTCTCTCTCTCTCCCTCTCTCTCTCTCTCTCTATCTGCTCTCTCTCTCACTCTATATCTGCTCTCTCTATCTACTCTCTCTCACTCTATCAGCTCTCTCTCACTCTCTCTGCTCTCTCTCATTCTCTATCTGCTCTCTCTCTCTGCTCTCTCTCTCTCTGCCCTCTCTCTTTTCTATCCCTCTCTCTCTCCATATATCTCTCTCTTCTCTATCCCTCTCTCTCTCTCTTTTCTATCCCTCTCTCTCTTTTCTATCCCTCTCTCTCTTCTCTATCCCCTCTCTCTCTCTCTCTCTCTCTCCATATTTATTTTCTCTCTCTCTCCTCTCTCTCTCATTCTACTCTGTGATCTCTCTGCTCTCTGCTTCGGTAAAAGAAGGATGGGGTAAAGGTGTAAGAAAGGGGCTAAACGGTAGCGATAAAAAAAAAACTTCTGTAGTAAACGTCTCCACTACACAGAGAGATTCTACATATAGATTGTTTTGACTGCGAGATGATGACAGGTGAAACCCTGAAACCTCCTTTGACTATAGCAGGCTGCTACAGTGGAATTCTGCATTTCCATTCACACCCTCACATCGTCTCTCTCCATTCAATCCTCGTTGATTGAAATTCAAAAAAGCTTCAGAACGATGTATACGAATACTTAGAAGTCTCAGTCTCTGTCTTGTTACTTTCACATAGGATTCATGGTATTTTTTGTCTGTAAAAAAACAAAAAATAATAATTGGGAATAGTTTATCTGAACGTCCTAGTTTTTGCACATTCTTGCCTGCGTGTTTCAGAAATTCAGAAAAGCTTCAGAAAGATGTAGGCAAATACTTAGAAGTCCCAGTCTCCCATCTTGTTACTGTCTTGTTTCTTGTTTCTAGCACATTCTTGCGTACAATGTTTTATAGCTCTGGCCAGGGACGAGAGGTGGTGTGCAGATGTGGGTGGGCGTCTATTTGAATAAATCTATTGAAAACACAATAAAAAAAAAGAGAATTATTTATTATTCATTTGCAGGTCCTAAGAAACATCACACGACTAATAACATGTATTTTCAAAAGAACAGAAGAGCACATATTTTGAGTTTAATTGCGTCTACAAAAAAGAAGTGTGGAGTCACTTTGTCACGTCCTGACTGTAGAGCTTTTGTCACGGGTTTCTTCCCCCTCTTCCTCTCCCTCCTCTCCTTCTGCCACCCCACTAGGCTACCTGCCGCCCCACTAGTCTACCTGCCGCCCACTAGGCTACCTGCCGCCCACTAGGCTACCTGCCGCCCCACTAGGCTACCTGCCACCTGACTAGGCTACCTGCCTCCCCACTAGGCTACCTGCTGCCCCACTAGGCTACCTGCCGCCCCACTAGTCTACCTGCCTCCCCACTAGGCTACCTGCCACCTGACTAGGCTATCTGCCTCCCCACTAGGCTACCTGCTGCCCCACTAGGCTACCTGCCACCCCACTAGGCTACCTGCCTCCCCACTAGGCTACCTGCCGCCCCACTAGGCTACCTGCCGCCCCACTAGGCTACCTGCCACCCCACTAGGCTACCTGCCTCCCCACTAGGCTACCTGCCTCCCCACTAGGCTACCTGCCGCCCCACTAGGCTACCTGCCGCCCCACTATGCTACCTGCCGCCCCACTAGGCTACCTGCCGCCCCACTAGTCTACCTGCCGCCCCACTAGGCTTCCTGCCATCAACAAGCCTAGAATGCCAGCATCCCGGGGTCACCTCTTCACTGTTGATGTTGAGACTGGACAGAGGAACTCTGACTAGAAGGCCAGCATCCCGGAGTCGCCTCTTCACTGTTGACGTTGAGACTGTTTTGTGTTTTGCAGGTACTATTTAATGAAGATGCCAGTTGAGGACTTGTGAGGGGTCTGTTTCTCAAACTAGACACTCTAATGTATCAGTTGTGCGCCGGGGCCTCCCAGTCCTCTTTTATTCAGTTTTGAGCCAATTTGCTCTGTTCTGTGACGGGAGTAGTACACAGCGTTGTACCAGATCTTTAGTTTGTCAATTTCTCTCATGGAATAGCCTTAATTTCTCAGAACAAGATATACTGACGAATTTCAGAAGAAAGTGCTTTGTTTCTGGCCATTTTGAGCCTGTAATCGAACCCACAAATGCTGGTGCTCCAGATACTCAACTAGTCTAAAGAAGGCCGGTTTTATTGCTTCTTTAATCAGCACAAAAGTTTCCAGCTGTGCAAACATAATTGCGAAAGGGTTTTATCATGATTAATTAGCCGTTTAAAATGATACACTTGGATTAGCTAACACAACATGCCATTGGAACACAGGAGTGATGGTTCCTGATAATGGGCCTCTGTACGACAATGTAGATATTCCATTTAAAAAAATCAGCCGTTTACAGCAGCAATAGTCATTTACAACATTAACAATGTCAACACTGTATTTCTGATCAATTTGATGTTATTTTAATGGACAAAAAAAAGAAGTGCTTTTCTTTCAAAAACAAGTACATTACATTGACCCCAAACTTTTGAACGGTAGTGCGTGTTTCGAGTCTGTGCAACCGTAGCTGAGCTTTCCAAATTAAAATCAATAGTTTGTTATTTTGTTATTTTATAACAGATAGGACACACCTGTCCGGTCACAGTCAACACACATATATTTATCATAAGAAGAATAATGAATATAACTTATTAATAATAAAATACAAATCATATTTTTTCCCACACAACTTGTGACAGGAATGTTGTAGAACCTGTGTCAAACGGAGCCCATATTCCTTTATATTTTATCCACGTTTTAATATCTACCCTCCCTCCGCTCTGTTATAGAGCAGGTGAAGGCTGTTATCTTCATCGTTTTAATATCTACCCTCCCTCCGCTCTGTTAGGGAGCAGGCGTAGGCTGTTATCTTCATCGTTTTAATATCTACCCTCCCTCCGCTCTGTTAGGGAGCAGGCGATGGCTGTTATCTTCATCGTTTTAATATCTACCCTCCCTCCGCTCTGTTAGGGAGCAGGCGTAGGCTGTTATCTTCATCGTTTTAATATCTACCCTCCCTCCGCTCTGTTAGGGAGCAGGCGTAGGCTGTTATCTTCATCGTTTTAATATCTACCCTCCCTCCGCTCTGTTAGGGAGCAGGCGAAGGCTGTTATCTTCATCGTTTTAATATCTACCCTCCCTCCGCTCTGTTAGGGAGCAGGCGTAGGCTGTTATCTTCATCGTTTTAATATCTACCCTCCCTCCGCTCTGTTAGGGAGCAGGCGTAGGCTGTTATCTTCATCGTTTTAATATCTACCCTCCCTCCGCTCTGTTAGGGAGCAGGCGTAGGCTGTTATCTTCATCGTTTTAATATCTACCCTCCCTCCGCTCTGTTAGGGAGCAGGCGTAGGCTGTTATCTTCATCGTTTTAATATCTACCCTCCCTCCGCTCTGTTAGGGAGCAGGCGTAGGCTGTTATCTTCATCGTTTTAATATCTACCCTCCCTCCGCTCTGTTAGGGAGCAGGCGTAGGCTGTTATCTTCATCGTTTTAATATCTACCCTCCCTCCGCTCTGTTAGGGAGCAGGCGTAGGCTGTTATCTTCATCGTTTTAATATCTACCCTCCCTCCGCTCTGTTAGGGAGCAGGCGTAGGCTGTTATCTTCATCGTTTTAATATCTACCCTCCCTCCGCTCTGTTAGGGAGCAGGCGAAGGCTGTTATCTTCATCGTTTTAATATCTACCCTCCCTCCGCTCTGTTAGGGAGCAGGCGAAGGATGTTATCTTCATCGTTTTAATATCTACCCTTCCTCCGCTCTGTTAGGGAGCAGGCGTAGGCTGTTATCTTCATCGTTTTAATATCTACCCTCCCTCCGCTCTGTTAGGGAGCAGGCGAAGGCTGTTATCTTCATCGTTTTAATATCTACCCTCCCTCCGCTCTGTTATAGAGCAGGCGAAGGCTGTTGTCTTCATCGTTTTAATATCTACCCTCCCTCCGCTCTGTTAGGGAGCAGGCGTAGACTGTTATCTTCATCGTTTTAATATCTACCCTCCCTCCGCTCTGTTATAGAGCAGGCGAAGGCTGTTGTCTTCATCGTTTTAATATCTACCCTCCCTCCGCTCTGTTAGGGAGCAGGCGTAGGCTGTTATCTTCATCGTTTTAATATCTACCCTCCCTCCGCTCTGTTAGGGAGCAGGCGAAGGCTGTTATCTTCATCGTTTTAATATCTACCCTCCCTCCGCTCTGTTAGGGAGCAGGCGTAGGCTGTTATCTTCATCGTTTTAATATCTACCCTCCCTCCGCTCTGTTAGGGAGCAGGCGAAGGCTGTTATCTTCATCGTTTTAATATCTACCCTCCCTCCGCTCTGTTAGGGAGCAGGCGTAGGCTGTTATCTTCATCGTTTTAATATCTACCCTCCCTCCGCTCTGTTAGGGAGCAGGCGTAGGATGTTATCTTCATCGTTTTAATATCTACCCTCACTCCGCTCTGTTAGGGAGCAGGCGTAGGATGTTATCTTCATCGTTTTAATATCTACCCTCCCTCCGCTCTGTTAGGGAGCAGGCGTAGGCTGTTATCTTCATCGTTTTAATATCTACCCTCCCTCCGCTCTGTTAGGGAGCAGGCGTAGGCTGTTATCTTCATCGTTTTAATATCTACCCTCCCTCCGCTCTGTTAGGGAGCAGGCGTAGGCTGTTATCTTCATCGTTTTAATATCTACCCTCCCTCCGCTCTGTTAGGGAGCAGGCGTAGGCTGTTATCTTCATCGTTTTAATATCTACCCTCACTCCGCTCTGTTAGGGAGCAGGCGTAGGCTGTTATCTTCATCGTTTTAATATCTACCCTCCCTCCGCTCTGTTAGGGAGCAGGCGTAGGCTGTTATCTTCATCGTTTTAATATCTACCCTCCCTCCGCTCTGTTAGGGAGCAGGCGTAGGCTGTTATCTTCATCGTTTTAATATCTACCCTCCCTCCGCTCTGTTATAGAACAGGCGTAGGCTGTTATCTTCATCGTTTTAATATCTACCCTCCCTCCGCTCTGTTAGGGAGCAGGCGTAGGATGTTATCTTCATCGTTTTAATATCTACCCTCACTCCGCTCTGTTAGGGAGCAGGCGTAGGATGTTATCTTCATCGTTTTAATATCTACCCTCCCTCCGCTCTGTTAGGGAGCAGGCGTAGGCTGTTATCTTCATCGTTTTAATATCTACCCTCCCTCCGCTCTGTTAGGGAGCAGGCGTAGGCTGTTATCTTCATCGTTTTAATATCTACCCTCCCTCCGCTCTGTTAGGGAGCAGGCGTAGGCTGTTATCTTCATCGTTTTAATATCTACCCTCCCTCCGCTCTGTTAGGGAGCAGGCGTAGGCTGTTATCTTCATCGTTTTAATATCTACCCTCCCTCCGCTCTGTTAGGGAGCAGGCGTAGGCTGTTATCTTCATCGTTTTAATATCTACCCTCCCTCCGCTCTGTTAGGGAGCAGGCGAAGGCTGTTATCTTCATCGTTTTAATATCTACCCTCCCTCCGCTCTGTTAGGGAGCAGGCGTAGGATGTTATCTTCATCGTTTTAATATCTACCCTCCCTCCGCTCTGTTAGGGAGCAGGCGTAGGCTGTTATCTTCATCGTTTTAATATCTACCCTCCCTCCGCTCTGTTAGGGAGCAGGCGAAGGCTGTTATCTTCATCGTTTTAATATCTACCCTCCCTCCCTCCGCTCTGTTAGGGAGCAGGCGTAGGCTGTTATCTTCATCGTTTTAATATCTACCCTCCCTCCGCTCTGTTAGGGAGCAGGCGTAGGCTGTTATCTTCATCGTTTTAATATCTACCCTCCCTCCGCTCTGTTAGGGAGCAGGCGGCTGTTATCTTCATCGTTTTAATATCTACCCTCCCTCCGCTCTGTTAGGGAGCAGGCGTAGGCTGTTATCTTCATCGTTTTAATATCTACCCTCCCTCCGCTCTGTTAGGGAGCAGGCGAAGGCTGTTATCTTCATCGTTTTAATATCTACCCTCCCTCCGCTCTGTTAGGGAGCAGGCGTAGGATGTTATCTTCATCGTTTTAATATCTACCCTCACTCCGCTCTGTTAGGGAGCAGGCGTAGGATGTTATCTTCATCGTTTTAATATCTACCCTCCCTCCGCTCTGTTATAGAGCAGGCGAAGGCTGTTGTCTTCATCGTTTTAATATCTACCCTCCCTCCGCTCTGTTAGGGAGCAGGCGTAGGCTGTTATCTTCATCGTTTTAATATCTACCCTCCCTCCGCTCTGTTAGGGAGCAGGCGAAGGCTGTTATCTTCATCGTTTTAATATCTACCCTCCCTCCGCTCTGTTAGGGAGCAGGCGTAGGCTGTTATCTTCATCGTTTTAATATCTACCCTCCCTCCGCTCTGTTAGGGAGCAGGCGAAGCTGTTATCTTCATCGTTTTAATATCTACCCTCCCTCCGCTCTGTTAGGGAGCAGGCGTAGGATGTTATCTTCATCGTTTTAATATCTACCCTCACTCCGCTCTGTTAGGGAGCAGGCGTAGGATGTTATCTTCATCGTTTTAATATCTACCCTCCCTCCGCTCTGTTAGGGAGCAGGCGTAGGCTGTTATCTTCATCGTTTTAATATCTACCCTCCCTCCGCTCTGTTAGTGAGCAGGCGTAGGCTGTTATCTTCATCGTTTTAATATCTACCCTCCCTCCGCTCTGTTAGGGAGCAGGCGTAGGCTGTTATCTTCATCGTTTTAATATCTACCCTCCCTCCGCTCTGTTAGGGAGCAGGCGTAGGCTGTTATCTTCATCGTTTTAATATCTACCCTCACTCCGCTCTGTTAGGGAGCAGGCGTAGGCTGTTATCTTCATCGTTTTAATATCTACCCTCCCTCCGCTCTGTTAGGGAGCAGGCGTAGGCTGTTATCTTCATCGTTTTAATATCTACCCTCCCTCCGCTCTGTTAGGGAGCAGGCGTAGGCTGTTATCTTCATCGTTTTAATATCTACCCTCCCTCCGCTCTGTTAGGGAGCAGGCGAAGGCTGTTATCTTCATCGTTTTAATATCTACCCTCCCTCCGCTCTGTTAGGGAGCAGGCGTAGGCTGTTATCTTCATCGTTTTAATATCTACCCTCCCTCCGCTCTGTTAGGGAGCAGGCGTAGGCTGTTATCTTCATCGTTTTAATATCTACCCTCCCTCCGCTCTGTTAGGGAGCAGGCGTAGGCTGTTATCTTCATCGTTTTAATATCTACCCTCCCTCCGCTCTGTTAGGGAGCAGGCGAAGGCTGTTATCTTCATCGTTTTAATATCTACCCTCCCTCCGCTCTGTTAGGGAGCAGGCGTAGGATGTTATCTTCATCGTTTTAATATCTACCCTCCCTCCGCTCTGTTAGGGAACAGGCGTAGGCTGTTATCTTCATCGTGATAAATAATAGTCATCCTCTTTTCCAAAGTCTTGTGTTCATATTTCACCTCCGACGCCGCAGAAGAGAAGCTGGTTACTGGGAGTAGAATATTTAATAAGGAACAGACATGAAACGAGACAGTGTCAGAACCGGGTATCCAAAGATAAACGAACATCAAGCCTGAAGCAGGGGGACGGAGCTGGGGGACGGAGCTGGGGGACGGAGCTGGGGATGGAGCTGGGGGACGGAGCAGGGGGACGGAGCTGGGGATGGAGCTGGGGGACGGAGCAGGGGGACAGAGCTGGGGATGGAGCTGGGGGACGGAGCAGGGGGACGGAGCTGGGGATGGAGCTGGGGGACGGAGCAGGGGGACGGAGCTGGGGATGGAGCTGGGGGACGGAGCAGGGGGACAGAGCTGGGGATGGAGCTGGGGGACGGAGCAGGGGGACGGAGCTGGGGATGGAGCTGGGAACAGAGATGGGGAGGAGGTGGGGGAGGAGGAGGAGGTGGAGGAGGAGGAGGAGGTGGTGGCGGAGGAGGAGGAGGAGGAGGAGTAGGAGGTGGAGGAGGGGGAGGAGGAGGAAGAGGTGGGGGAGGAGGTCTAGGCTAACTAAACGACTGTGAGTCTATTTTTCATTTTCCAGTTGTTTTGTCTCGTTTTGCCCCACACACCTGGTTCTCATTTTCCTCATTACGTGTTGTGTATTTAACCCTCTGTCCCGTCCCCCCGTCCCCCTATGTCTTTGTGTGGTATTGTTTACTGTAAGTGCTTGTGTACATTTTGTTTGTCTGGTGCGTTATCGGGTTATTGTGTCCATACCTTGTATTTCCTGTTGGTTTTACTGTTAAACTGCTCCGGCAATTTACCAAGTTCAGCTCTCCTGCGTCTGACTTCCCTGCCACCAGATACACAGCCCTTACAATAAGAGAAGATTCATAAATAATCCACTTGTTTAATTAATAAAGTACATAACATAGATAGAGAGATAGAGAGAGGGATAGAGAGAGGGAGGGAGGGATAGAGGGAGGGATAGAGGGAGGGAGGGAGGGATAGAGGGAGGGAGGGATGGAGGGAGGGAGGGATAGAGGGAGGGAGGTGATGGAGGGAGGGAGGGAGGGAGGGAGAGGGGAGAGGTGGAGAGGGGGAGGGATAGAGGGAGGGATAGAGGGAGGGAGAGAGGAAGGGAGGGAGGGATAGAGGGAGTGATAGAGGGAGGGAGGGATAGAGGGATAGAGGGAGGGGAGGGATAGAGGGATAGAGGGAGGGAGGGATAGAGGGATAGAGGGAGGGAGGGATAGAGGGATAGAGGGATAGAGGGAGGGAGAGAGGAAGGGAGGGAGGGATAGAGGGAGTGATAGAGGGAGGGAGGGATAGAGTGATAGAGGGAGGGATAGAGGGATAATTAATGTTAATTAATGTACTTTATTAATGTTTAATTAATAAAGTACATAACATGATGTTAAATAAATGAGTCAAGACGATCAGGAGCAGCACTCACAATCAATTTAGCGAACATGTCCCCAGCCTGACTGTAGCCCAACCAAAGGGACACACAGGGCTGCACCTGGGGGTTTGGCCTCTTTCCAGTTTGGACATCTTGACACCCCTGTAGAGTCGCCTGGTTGGCTGGCTGTCGACAGGACATGGGGAAGGAGGGGTGAAGTGGGTAATTCCATCTGCTCCCATGATGCCCTGCACCAGTCTAGTCTGTTGCTATGCGGACTTTATCGTTCAGAGTTTAGAATCCATTAACTAAGGGACACCTCCCACCCCACACACACACCCCTCTCCTCTCAGAGCTGATTACATTGTTTTTGTTTGTTTTACCAATTAATATCTGCTGGCAAAAACTAACGTTGTTCACCGCTAATCCCAGGGAGGGAGGGAGGGAGGGAGGGAGGGATAGAGGGAGGGATAGAGGGAGGGAGGGATAGAGGGAGGGTGGGAGGGAGGGATAGAGGGAGGGATAGAGGGAGGGATAGAGGGAGGGAGGGAGGGAGGGATAGAGGGAGGGAGGGATAGAGGGAGGGAGGGATAGAGGGAGGGATAGAGGGATAGAGGGAGGGATAGAGGGAGGGAGGGATAGAGGGAGGGATAGAGGGAGAAAGGGTGGGATAGAGGGAGGAGGGATAGAGGGGAGGGAGGGTTGGGAGGGAGGGATAGAGGGAGGGATGGAGGGAGGGAGGGTTGGGAGGGAGGGATAGAGGGAGGGATGGATAGGGGGAGGGATGGAGGGAGGGAGGGATAGAGTTAGAGATGGAGGGGGATAGAGGGAGGGATAGGGGGAGGGATGGAGGGGGGAGGGAGGGATAGAGGGAGGGATAGGGGGAGGGATAGGGGAGGGATGGAGGGAGGGGAGGGATAAAGGGAGGGATAGAGGGAGGGATAGAGGGAGGGAGGGATGGATAGAGGGAGGGAGGGATAGAGGGATGGATGGAGGTAGGGATGGAGGGAGGGATAGAGGGAGGGAGGGATAGAGGGATGGATGGAGGTAGGGATGGAGGGAGGGATAGAGGGAGGGAGGGAGGGATGGATGGAGGGAGGGATGGAGGGAGGGATGGATGGAGGGAGGGAGGGATAGAGGGACAGAGGAGAGGTTGTGAATATTAATGACCAGGCTAAAGGCTAAATAGCATCAGTATGTCAGGATGGGAGGCTGGCTGTTCAGCAAGGAGAGCTCTGGTTTATTTAATACTTCATATGCAGAATTACACAAGTCAACCGATGTGACCATTTACCTGAATATACAGACATCACCCTAGAATATGATGACTGTTATACCTGAACATGTGAAGCATCATCTTCGTTGATCGGTCCCCCCCCCATCAAAAGACTCCATTACAGTACACCATAGGGAAGGTGTGTCTGTCACCCCCCCCATCAGAAGGCTCCATTACAGTACACCATAGGGAAATGGAGTCCGTCACATTTGGGTCATGTCGTGTTGGCTTTGGGATCACAAGACAATCACAGAGACTTTAAAGACATGCAGCCGCTGTAGTCACGGTGATAGAACCCCCTGACGACTCTACATTAGATAACGAGTCCCATTTCAAATTAATGTTTGACCATGTTCTGATGTTCTGATGTTCCGTGTTCTGATGTTCCGTGTTCCGCATCGACTTTGTCGCTTCAATTATCAGGGGGTGTGTGTTTCAGCTGTGTGTGCGTGTGTGTGCGTATGAGTGTGTGTGTGAGTGTGTGTGTGTGTGTGTGTGTGTGTGTGTGTGTGTGTGTGTGTGTGTGTGTGTGTGTGTGTGTGTGTGTGTGTGTGTGTGTGTGTGTGTGTGTGTGTGTGTGTGTGTGTGTGTGTGTGTGTATGAGTGTGTGTGTGTGTGTGTGTGTGTGTGTGTGAGTGTGTGTGTGTGTGAGAGTAGGCACCTATCAGGGACAGATGGGTATAAGGATGTGACACAGATTCCTGTAGACCATATTTAATATTCAAACATTCAAAGAGGAGAGAGGAAGTTGAGTGATACCCTGTTATACTGAACACGCTGTCTCTCTGTCTCCTCCTGTTAGACTGTAGAACACACTGTCTCTCTGTCTCCTCCTGTTAGACTGTAGAACACGCTGTCTCTCTGTCTCCTCCTGTTAGACTGTAGAACACGCTGTCTCTCTGTCTCCTCCTGTTAGACTGTAGAACACACTGTCTCTCTGTCTCCTCCTGTTAGACTGTAGAACACGCTGTCTCTCTGTCTCCTCCTGTTAGACTGTAGAACACGCTGTCTCTCTGTCTCCTCCTGTTAGACTGTAGAACACGCTGTCTCTCTGTCTCCTCCTGTTAGACTGTAGAACACGCTGTCTCTCTGTCGCCTCCTGTTAGACTGTAGAACACGCTGTCTCTCTGTCTCCTCTTGTTAGACTGTAGAACACGCTGTCTCTCTGTCTCCTCCTGTTAGACTGTAGAACACACTGTCTCTCTGTCGCCTCCTGTTAGACTGTAGAACACACTGTCTCTCTGTCTCCTCCTGTTAGACTGTAGAACACGCTGTCTCTCTGTCTCCTCCTGTTAGACTGTAGAACACGCTGTATCTCTGTCTCCTCCTGTTAGACTGTAGAACACGCTGTCTCTCTGTCGCCTCCTGTTAGACTGTAGAACACGCTGTCTCTCTGTCTCCTCCTGTTAGACTGTAGAACACGCTGTCTCTCTGTCTGCTCCTGTTAGACTGTAGAACACGCTGTCTCTCTGTCTCCTACTGTTAGACTGTAGAACACGCTGTCTCTCTGTCTCCTCCTGTAAGACTGTAGAACACGCTGTCTCTCTGTCTGCTCCTGTTAGACTGTAGAACACGCTGTCTCTCTGTCTCCTCCTGTTATACTGAACACGCTGTCTCTCTGTCTCCTCCTGTAAGACTGTAGAACACGCTGTCTCTCTGTCTGCTCCTGTTAGACTGTAGAACACGCTGTCTCTCTGTCTCCTCCTGTTAGACTGTAGAACACGCTGTCTCTCTGTCTGCTCCTGTTAGACTGTAGAACACGCTGTCTCTCTGTCTCCTCCTGTTATACTGAACACGCTGTCTCTCTGTCTCCTCTTGTTAGACTGTAGAACACGCTGTCTCTCTGTCTCCTCCTGTTAGACTGTAGAACACGCTGTCTCTCTGTCTCCTCCTGTTATACTGAACACGCTGTCTCTCTGTCTCCTCTTGTTAGACTGTAGAACACGCTGTCTCTCTGTCTCCTCCTGTTATACTGAACACGCTGTCTCTCTGTCTCCTCCTGTTAGACTGTAGAACACGCTGTCTCTCTGTCTCCTCCTGTTAGACTGTAGAACACGCTGTCTCTCTGTCTCCTCCTGTTAGACTGTAGAACACGCTGTCTCTCTGTCTCCTCCTGTTAGACTGTAGAACACGCTGTCTCTCTGTCTGCTCCTGTTAGACAGTAGAACACGCTGTCTCTGTCTCCTCCTGTTAGACTGTAGAACACGCTGTCTCTCTGTCTCCTCCTGTTAGACTGTAGAACACGCTGTCTCTGTCTCCTCCTGTTAGACTGTAGAACACGCTGTCTCTCTGTCTCCTCCTGTTAGACTGTAGAACACGCTGTCTCTCTGTCTGCTCCTGTTAGACTGTAGAACACGCTCTCTCTGTCTCCTCCTGTTAGACTGTAGAACACGCTGTCTTTCTGTCTCCTCCTGTTAGACAGTAGAACACGCTGTCTCTGTCTCCTCCTGTTAGACTGTAGAACACGCTGTCTCTCTGTCTCCTCCTGTTAGACTGTAGAACACGCTGTCTCTGTCTCCTCCTGTTAGACTGTAGAACACGCTGTCTCTGTCTCCTCTTGTTAGACTGTAGAACACGCTGTCTCTCTGTCTCCTCCTGTTAGACTGTAGAACACGCTGTCTCTCTGTCTGCTCCTGTTAGACTGTAGAACACGCTGTCTCTGTCTCCTCTTGTTAGACTGTAGAACACGCTGTCTCTCTGTCTCCTCCTGTTAGACTGTAGAACACGCTGTCTCTCTGTCTCCTCCTGTTAGACTGTAGAACACGCTGTCTCTCTGTCTCCTCCTGTTAGACTGTAGAACACGTTGTCTCTCTGTCTCCTCCTGTTAGACTGTAGAACACGCTGTCTCTCTGTCTCCTCCTGTTAGACTGTAGAACACGCTGTCTCTCTGTCTCCTCCTGTTAGACTGTAGAACACGCTGTCTCTCTGTCTCCTACTGTTAGACTGCAGAACACGCTGTCTCTCTGTCTCCTCCTGTTATACTGAACACGCTGTCTCTCTGTCTCCTACTGTTAGACTGTAGAACACGTTGTCTCTCTGTCTCCTCCTGTTAGACTGTAGAACACGCTGTCTCTCTGTCTCCTACTGTTAGACTGTAGAACACGTTGTCTCTCTGTCTCCTCCTGTTAGACTGTAGAACACGCTGTCTCTCTGTCTCCTCCTGTTAGACTGTAGAACACGCTGTCTCTCTGTCTCCTCCTGTTAGACTGTAGAACACGCTGTCTCTCTGTCTCCTCCTGTTAGACTGTAGAACACGCTGTCTCTCTGTCTCCTCCTGTTAGACTGTAGAACACGCTGTCTCTTTGTCTCCTCCTGTTAGACTGTAGAACACGCTGTCTCTCTGTCTCCTCCTGTTAGACTGTAGAACACGCTGTCTCTCTGTCTCCTCCTGTTAGACTGTAGAACACGCTGTCTCTCTGTCTCCTCCTGTTAGACTGTAGAACACGCTGTCTCTCTGTCTCCTACTGTGATGTCCTGTTAGACAGTAGAACACGCTGTCTCTCTGTCTCCTACTGTTAGACTGTAGAACACACTGTCTCTCTGTCTCCTCTTGTTAGACTGTGGAACACGCTGTCTCTCTGTCTCCTCCTGTTAGACTGTAGAACACGCTGTCTCTCTGTCTCCTCCTGTTAGACTGAACACGCTGTCTCTCTGTCTCCTCCTGTTAGACTGTAGAACACGCTATCTCTCTGTCTCCTCTTGTTAGACTGTAGAACACGCTGTCTCTCTGTCTCCTCCTGTTAGACTGTAGAACACGCTGTCTCTCTGTCTCCTCCTGTTAGACTGTAGAACACGCTGTCTCTCTGTCTCCTCCTGTTAGACTGTAGAACACGCTGTCTCTCTGTCTCCTCCTGTTAGACTGTAGAACACGCTGTCTCTCTGTCTCCTCCTGTTAGACTGTAGAACACGCTGTCTCTCTGTCTCCTCCTGTTAGACTGTAGAACACGCTGTCTCTCTGTCTCCTCCTGTTATACTGAACACGCTGTCTCTCTGTCTCCTCTTGTTAGACTGTAGAACACGCTGTCTCTCTGTCTCCTCCTGTTATACTGAACACGCTGTCTCTCTGTCTCCTCCTGTTAGACTGTAGAACACGCTGTCTCTCTGTCTCCTCCTGTTAGACTGTAGAACACGCTGTCTCTCTGTCTCCTCTTGTTAGACTGTAGAACACGCTGTCTCTCTGTCTCCTCCTGTTAGACTGCAGAACACGCTGTCTCTCTGTCTCCTCCTGTTATACTGAACACGCTGTCTCTCTGTCTCCTCCTGTTAGACTGTAGAACACGCTGTCTCTCTGTCTCCTCCTGTTAGACTGTAGAACACGCTGTCTCTCTGTCTCCTCCTGTTAGACTGTAGAACACGCTGTCTCTCTGTCTGCTCCTGTTAGACTGTAGAACACACTGTCTCTCTGTCTCCTCCTGTTAGACTGTAGAACACGCTGTCTCTCTGTCTCCTCCTGTTAGACTGTAGAACACGCTGTCTCTCTGTCTCCTCCTGTTAGACTGTAGAACACGCTGTCTCTCTGTCTCCTCTTGTTAGACTGTAGAACACGCTGTCTCTCTGTCTCCTACTGTTAGACTGTAGAACACGCTGTCTCTCTGTCTCCTCCTGTTAGACTGTAGAACACGCTGTCTCTCTGTCTCCTCCTGTTAGACTGTAGAACACGCTGTCTCTCTGTCTGCTCCTGTTAGACTGTAGAACACGCTGTCTCTCTGTCTCCTCCTGTTAGACAGTAGAACACGCTGTCTCTCTGTCTCCTCCTGTTAGACAGTAGAACACGCTGTCTCTCTGTCTCCTCTTGTTAGACTGTAGAACACGCTGTCTCTCTGTCTCCTCCTGTTAGACAGTAGAACACGCTGTCTCTCTGTCTCCTCTTGTTAGACTGTAGAACACGCTGTCTCTCTGTCTCCTCCTGTTAGACTGTAGAACACGCTGTCTCTCTGTCTCCTCCTGTTAGACTGTAGAACACGCTGTCTCTCTGTCTCCTCCTGTTAGACTGTAGAACACGCTGTCTCTCTGTCTCCTCTTGTTAGACTGTAGAACACGCTGTCTCTCTGTCTCCTCCTGTTAGACTGTAGAACACGCTGTCTCTCTGTCTGCTCCTGTTAGACTGTAGAACACGCTGTCTCTCTGTCTGCTCTTGTTAGACTGTAGAACACGCTGTCTCTCTGTCTCCTACTGTTAGACTGTAGAACACGCTGTCTCTGTCTGCTCCTGTTAGACTGTAGAACACGCTGTCTCTCTGTCTCCTCCTGTTAGACTGTAGAACACGCTGTCTCTCTGTCTCCTCCTGTTAGACTGTAGAACACGCTGTCTCTCTGTCTGCTCCTTTTAGACTGTAGAACACGCTGTCTCTCTGTCTCCTCCTGTTAGACTGTAGAACACGCTGTCTCTCTGTCTCCTCCTGTTAGACTGTAGAACACGCTGTCTCTCTGTCTCCTCCTGTTAGACTGTAGAACACGCTGTCTCTCTGTCTCCTCCTGTTAGACCGTAGAACACGCTGTCTCTCTGTCTCCTCCTGTTAGACTGTAGAACACGCTGTCTCTCTGTCTCCTCCTGTTATACTGAACACGCTGTCTCTCTGTCTCCTCCTGTTAGACTGTAGAACACGCTGTCTCTCTGTCTCCTCCTGTTAGACTGTAGAACACACTGTCTCTCTGTCTGCTCCTGTTAGACTGTAGAACACGCTGTCTCTCTGTCTCCTCCTGTTAGACTGTAGAACACGCTGTCTCTCTGTCTCCTCCTGTTAGACTGTAGAACACGCTGTCTCTCTGTCTGCTCCTGTTAGACTGTAGAACACGCTATCTCTCTGTCTCCTCTTGTTAGACTGTAGAACACGCTATCTCTCTGTCTCCTCCTGTTAGACTGTAGAACACGCTATCTCTCTGTCTCCTCTTGTTAGACTGTAGAACACGCTATCTCTCTGTCTCCTCCTGTTAGACTGTAGAACACGCTGTCTCTCTGTCTGCTCCTGTTAGACTGTAGAACACACTGTCTCTCTGTCTCCTCCTGTTAGACTGTAGAACACGCTATCTCTCTGTCTCCTCCTGTTAGACTGTAGAACACGCTGTCTCTCTGTCTCCTCCTGTTAGACTGTAGAACACGCTGTCTCTCTGTCTCCTCCTGTTAGACTGTAGAACACGCTGTCTCTCTGTCTCCTCCTGTTAGACTGTAGAACACGCTGTCTCTCTGTCTCCTCCTGTTAGACTGTAGAACACGCCGTCTCTCTGTCTGCTCCTGTTAGACTGTAGAACACGCTATCTCTCTGTCTCCTCTTGTTAGACTGTAGAACATGCTGTCTCTCTGTCTGCTCCTGTTAGACTGTAGAACACGCTGTCTCTCTGTCTCCTCCTTTTAGACTGTAGAACACGCTGTCTCTCTGTCTCCTCCTGTTAGACTGTAGAACACGCCGTCTCTCTGTCTGCTCCTGTTAGACTGTAGAACACGCTATCTCTCTGTCTCCTCTTGTTAGACTGTAGAACATGCTGTCTCTCTGTCTGCTCCTGTTAGACTGTAGAACACGCTGTCTCTCTGTCTCCTCCTGTTAGACTGTAGAACACGCTGTCTCTCTGTCTCCTCTTGTTAGACTGTAGAACACGCTGTCTCTCTGTCTGCTCCTGTTAGACTGTAGAACACGCTGTCTCTCTGTCTGCTCCTGTTAGACTGTAGAACACGCTATCTCTCTGTCTCCTCTTGTTAGACTGTAGAACATGCTGTCTCTCTGTCTGCTCCTGTTAGACTGTAGAACACGCTGTCTCTCTGTCTCCTCCTGTTAGACTGTAGAACACGCTATCTCTCTGTCTCCTCTTGTTAGACTGTAGAACACGCTGTCTCTCTGTCTCCTCCTGTTAGACTGTAGAACACGCTGTCTCTCTGTCTCCTCCTGTTAGACTGTAGAACACGCTGTCTCTCTGTCTGCTCCTTTTAGACTGTAGAACACGCTGTCTCTCTGTCTCCTCCTGTTAGACTGTAGAACACGCTGTCTCTCTGTCTCCTCCTGTTAGACTGTAGAACACGCTGTCTCTCTGTCTCCTCCTGTTAGACTGTAGAACACGCTGTCTCTCTGTCTCCTCCTGTTAGACCGTAGAACACGCTGTCTCTCTGTCTCCTCCTGTTAGACTGTAGAACACGCTGTCTCTCTGTCTCCTCCTGTTATACTGAACACGCTGTCTCTCTGTCTCCTCCTGTTAGACTGTAGAACACGCTGTCTCTCTGTCTCCTCCTGTTAGACTGTAGAACACACTGTCTCTCTGTCTGCTCCTGTTAGACTGTAGAACACGCTGTCTCTCTGTCTCCTCCTGTTAGACTGTAGAACACGCTGTCTCTCTGTCTCCTCCTGTTAGACTGTAGAACACGCTGTCTCTCTGTCTGCTCCTGTTAGACTGTAGAACACACTGTCTCTCTGTCTGCTCCTGTTAGACTGTAGAACACGCTGTCTCTCTGTCTCCTCCTGTTAGACTGTAGAACACGCTGTCTCTCTGTCTCCTACTGTTAGACTGTAGAACACACTGTCTCTCTGTCTCCTCCTGTTAGACTGTAGAACACGCTGTCTCTCTGTCTGCTCCTGTTAGACTGTAGAACACGCTATCTCTCTGTCTCCTCTTGTTAGACTGTAGAACACGCTATCTCTCTGTCTCCTCCTGTTAGACTGTAGAACACGCTGTCTCTCTGTCTGCTCCTGTTAGACTGTAGAACACACTGTCTCTCTGTCTCCTCCTGTTAGACTGTAGAACACGCTATCTCTCTGTCTCCTCCTGTTAGACTGTAGAACACGCTGTCTCTCTGTCTCCTCCTGTTAGACTGTAGAACACGCTGTCTCTCTGTCTCCTCCTGTTAGACTGTAGAACACGCTGTCTCTCTGTCTCCTCCTGTTAGACTGTAGAACACGCTGTCTCTCTGTCTCCTCCTGTTAGACTGTAGAACACGCCGTCTCTCTGTCTGCTCCTGTTAGACTGTAGAACACGCTATCTCTCTGTCTCCTCTTGTTAGACTGTAGAACATGCTGTCTCTCTGTCTGCTCCTGTTAGACTGTAGAACACGCTGTCTCTCTGTCTCCTCCTTTTAGACTGTAGAACACGCTGTCTCTCTGTCTCCTCCTGTTAGACTGTAGAACACGCCGTCTCTCTGTCTGCTCCTGTTAGACTGTAGAACACGCTATCTCTCTGTCTCCTCTTGTTAGACTGTAGAACATGCTGTCTCTCTGTCTGCTCCTGTTAGACTGTAGAACACGCTGTCTCTCTGTCTCCTCCTGTTAGACTGTAGAACACGCTGTCTCTCTGTCTCCTCTTGTTAGACTGTAGAACACGCTGTCTCTCTGTCTGCTCCTGTTAGACTGTAGAACACGCTGTCTCTCTGTCTGCTCCTGTTAGACTGTAGAACACGCTATCTCTCTGTCTCCTCTTGTTAGACTGTAGAACATGCTGTCTCTCTGTCTGCTCCTGTTAGACTGTAGAACACGCTGTCTCTCTGTCTCCTCCTGTTAGACTGTAGAACACGCTATCTCTCTGTCTCCTCTTGTTAGACTGTAGAACACGCTGTCTCTCTGTCTCCTCCTGTTAGACTGTAGAACACGCTATCTCTCTGTCTCCTCTTGTTAGACTGTAGAACACGCTGTCTCTCTGTCTCCTCTTGTTAGACTGTAGAACACGCTGTCTCTCTGTCTCCTCCTGTTAGACTGTAGAACACGCTGTCTCTCTGTCTGCTCTTGTTAGACTGTAGAACACGCTGTCTCTCTGTCTCCTCTTGTTAGACTGTAGAACACGCTGTCTCTCTGTCTCCTCCTGTTAGACTGTAGAACACGCTGTCTCTCTGTCTGCTCTTGTTAGACTGTAGAACACGCTGTCTCTCTGTCTCCTCTTGTTAGACTGTAGAACACGCTGTCTCTCTGTCTCCTCCTGTTAGACAGTAGAACACGCTGTCTCTCTGTCTCCTCCTGTTAGACAGTAGAACACGCTGTCTCTCTGTCTCCTCTTGTTAGACTGTAGAACACGCTGTCTCTCTGTCTCCTCCTGTTAGACAGTAGAACACGCTGTCTCTCTGTCTCCTCTTGTTAGACTGTAGAACACGCTGTCTCTCTGTCTCCTCCTGTTAGACTGTAGAACACGCTGTCTCTCTGTCTCCTCCTGTTAGACTGTAGAACACGCTGTCTCTCTGTCTCCTCCTGTTAGACTGTAGAACACGCTGTCTCTCTGTCTCCTCTTGTTAGACTGTAGAACACGCTGTCTCTCTGTCTCCTCCTGTTAGACTGTAGAACACGCTGTCTCTCTGTCTGCTCCTGTTAGACTGTAGAACACGCTGTCTCTCTGTCTGCTCTTGTTAGACTGTAGAACACGCTGTCTCTCTGTCTCCTACTGTTAGACTGTAGAACACGCTGTCTCTGTCTGCTCCTGTTAGACTGTAGAACACGCTGTCTCTCTGTCTCCTCCTGTTAGACTGTAGAACACGCTGTCTCTCTGTCTCCTCCTGTTAGACTGTAGAACACGCTGTCTCTCTGTCTGCTCCTTTTAGACTGTAGAACACGCTGTCTCTCTGTCTCCTCCTGTTAGACTGTAGAACACGCTGTCTCTCTGTCTCCTCCTGTTAGACTGTAGAACACGCTGTCTCTCTGTCTCCTCCTGTTAGACTGTAGAACACGCTGTCTCTCTGTCTCCTCCTGTTAGACCGTAGAACACGCTGTCTCTCTGTCTCCTCCTGTTAGACTGTAGAACACGCTGTCTCTCTGTCTCCTCCTGTTATACTGAACACGCTGTCTCTCTGTCTCCTCCTGTTAGACTGTAGAACACGCTGTCTCTCTGTCTCCTCCTGTTAGACTGTAGAACACACTGTCTCTCTGTCTGCTCCTGTTAGACTGTAGAACACGCTGTCTCTCTGTCTCCTCCTGTTAGACTGTAGAACACGCTGTCTCTCTGTCTCCTCCTGTTAGACTGTAGAACACGCTGTCTCTCTGTCTGCTCCTGTTAGACTGTAGAACACGCTATCTCTCTGTCTCCTCTTGTTAGACTGTAGAACACGCTATCTCTCTGTCTCCTCCTGTTAGACTGTAGAACACGCTATCTCTCTGTCTCCTCTTGTTAGACTGTAGAACACGCTATCTCTCTGTCTCCTCCTGTTAGACTGTAGAACACGCTGTCTCTCTGTCTGCTCCTGTTAGACTGTAGAACACACTGTCTCTCTGTCTCCTCCTGTTAGACTGTAGAACACGCTATCTCTCTGTCTCCTCCTGTTAGACTGTAGAACACGCTGTCTCTCTGTCTCCTCCTGTTAGACTGTAGAACACGCTGTCTCTCTGTCTCCTCCTGTTAGACTGTAGAACACGCTGTCTCTCTGTCTCCTCCTGTTAGACTGTAGAACACGCTGTCTCTCTGTCTCCTCCTGTTAGACTGTAGAACACGCCGTCTCTCTGTCTGCTCCTGTTAGACTGTAGAACACGCTATCTCTCTGTCTCCTCTTGTTAGACTGTAGAACATGCTGTCTCTCTGTCTGCTCCTGTTAGACTGTAGAACACGCTGTCTCTCTGTCTCCTCCTTTTAGACTGTAGAACACGCTGTCTCTCTGTCTCCTCCTGTTAGACTGTAGAACACGCCGTCTCTCTGTCTGCTCCTGTTAGACTGTAGAACACGCTATCTCTCTGTCTCCTCTTGTTAGACTGTAGAACATGCTGTCTCTCTGTCTGCTCCTGTTAGACTGTAGAACACGCTGTCTCTCTGTCTCCTCCTGTTAGACTGTAGAACACGCTGTCTCTCTGTCTCCTCTTGTTAGACTGTAGAACACGCTGTCTCTCTGTCTGCTCCTGTTAGACTGTAGAACACGCTGTCTCTCTGTCTGCTCCTGTTAGACTGTAGAACACGCTATCTCTCTGTCTCCTCTTGTTAGACTGTAGAACATGCTGTCTCTCTGTCTGCTCCTGTTAGACTGTAGAACACGCTGTCTCTCTGTCTCCTCCTGTTAGACTGTAGAACACGCTATCTCTCTGTCTCCTCTTGTTAGACTGTAGAACACGCTGTCTCTCTGTCTCCTCCTGTTAGACTGTAGAACACGCTGTCTCTCTGTCTCCTCCTGTTAGACTGTAGAACACGCTGTCTCTCTGTCTGCTCCTTTTAGACTGTAGAACACGCTGTCTCTCTGTCTCCTCCTGTTAGACTGTAGAACACGCTGTCTCTCTGTCTCCTCCTGTTAGACTGTAGAACACGCTGTCTCTCTGTCTCCTCCTGTTAGACTGTAGAACACGCTGTCTCTCTGTCTCCTCCTGTTAGACCGTAGAACACGCTGTCTCTCTGTCTCCTCCTGTTAGACTGTAGAACACGCTGTCTCTCTGTCTCCTCCTGTTATACTGAACACGCTGTCTCTCTGTCTCCTCCTGTTAGACTGTAGAACACGCTGTCTCTCTGTCTCCTCCTGTTAGACTGTAGAACACACTGTCTCTCTGTCTGCTCCTGTTAGACTGTAGAACACGCTGTCTCTCTGTCTCCTCCTGTTAGACTGTAGAACACGCTGTCTCTCTGTCTCCTCCTGTTAGACTGTAGAACACGCTGTCTCTCTGTCTGCTCCTGTTAGACTGTAGAACACACTGTCTCTCTGTCTGCTCCTGTTAGACTGTAGAACACGCTGTCTCTCTGTCTCCTCCTGTTAGACTGTAGAACACGCTGTCTCTCTGTCTCCTACTGTTAGACTGTAGAACACACTGTCTCTCTGTCTCCTCCTGTTAGACTGTAGAACACGCTGTCTCTCTGTCTGCTCCTGTTAGACTGTAGAACACGCTATCTCTCTGTCTCCTCTTGTTAGACTGTAGAACACGCTATCTCTCTGTCTCCTCCTGTTAGACTGTAGAACACGCTGTCTCTCTGTCTGCTCCTGTTAGACTGTAGAACACACTGTCTCTCTGTCTCCTCCTGTTAGACTGTAGAACACGCTATCTCTCTGTCTCCTCCTGTTAGACTGTAGAACACGCTGTCTCTCTGTCTCCTCCTGTTAGACTGTAGAACACGCTGTCTCTCTGTCTCCTCCTGTTAGACTGTAGAACACGCTGTCTCTCTGTCTCCTCCTGTTAGACTGTAGAACACGCTGTCTCTCTGTCTCCTCCTGTTAGACTGTAGAACACGCCGTCTCTCTGTCTGCTCCTGTTAGACTGTAGAACACGCTATCTCTCTGTCTCCTCTTGTTAGACTGTAGAACATGCTGTCTCTCTGTCTGCTCCTGTTAGACTGTAGAACACGCTGTCTCTCTGTCTCCTCCTTTTAGACTGTAGAACACGCTGTCTCTCTGTCTCCTCCTGTTAGACTGTAGAACACGCCGTCTCTCTGTCTGCTCCTGTTAGACTGTAGAACACGCTATCTCTCTGTCTCCTCTTGTTAGACTGTAGAACACGCTGTCTCTCTGTCTGCTCCTGTTAGACTGTAGAACACGCTGTCTCTCTGTCTCCTCCTGTTAGACTGTAGAACACGCTGTCTCTCTGTCTCCTCTTGTTAGACTGTAGAACACGCTGTCTCTCTGTCTGCTCCTGTTAGACTGTAGAACACGCTGTCTCTCTGTCTGCTCCTGTTAGACTGTAGAACACGCTATCTCTCTGTCTCCTCTTGTTAGACTGTAGAACATGCTGTCTCTCTGTCTGCTCCTGTTAGACTGTAGAACACGCTGTCTCTCTGTCTCCTCCTGTTAGACTGTAGAACACGCTATCTCTCTGTCTCCTCTTGTTAGACTGTAGAACACGCTGTCTCTCTGTCTCCTCCTGTTAGACTGTAGAACACGCTATCTCTCTGTCTCCTCTTGTTAGACTGTAGAACACGCTGTCTCTCTGTCTCCTCTTGTTAGACTGTAGAACACGCTGTCTCTCTGTCTCCTCCTGTTAGACTGTAGAACACGCTGTCTCTCTGTCTGCTCTTGTTAGACTGTAGAACACGCTGTCTCTCTGTCTCCTCTTGTTAGACTGTAGAACACGCTGTCTCTCTGTCTCCTCCTGTTAGACTGTAGAACACGCTGTCTCTCTGTCTGCTCTTGTTAGACTGTAGAACACGCTGTCTCTCTGTCTCCTCTTGTTAGACTGTAGAACACGCTGTCTCTCTGTCTCCTCTTGTTAGACTGTAGAACACGCTGTCTCTCTGTCTCCTCCTGTTAGACTGTAGAACACGCTGTCTCTCTGTCTGCTCCTGTTAGACTGTAGAACACGCTATCTCTCTGTCTCCTCTTGTTAGACTGTAGAACACGCTGTCTCTCTGTCTCCTCTTGTTAGACTGTAGAACACGCTGTCTCTCTGTCTCCTCCTGTTAGACTGTAGAACACGCTGTCTCTCTGTCTCCTCCTGTTAGACTGTAGAACACGCTGTCTCTCTGTCTCCTACTGTTAGACAGTAGAACACGCTGTCTCTCTGTCTGCTCCTGTTAGACTGTAGAACACGCTGTCTCTCTGTCTGCTCCTTTTAGACTGTAGAACACGCTGTCTCTCTGTCTCCTCTTGTTAGACTGTAGAACACGCTGTCTCTCTGTCTCCTCCTGTTAGACTGTAGAACATGCTGTCTCTCTGTCTCCTCCTGTTAGACTGTAGAACACGCTGTCTCTCTGTCTCCTCCTGTTAGACTGTAGAACACGCTGTCTCTCTGTCTCCTCCTGTTAGACTGTAGAACACGTTGTCTCTCTGTCTCCTCCTGTTAGACTGTAGAACACGCTGTCTCTCTGTCTCCTCTTGTTAGACTGTGGAACACGCTATCTCTCTGTCTCCTCTTGTTAGACTGTAGAACACGCTGTCTCTCTGTCTCCTCTTGTTAGACTGTAGAACACGCTATCTCTCTGTCTCCTCTTGTTAGACTGTAGAACACGCTATCTCTCTGTCTCCTACTGTGGTTTGTGCTGATAGTCTACACACACACACACTTGGTTTCAATGAAGTGCACTGCTTTGGACCAGATCTTATAGGACCTTGGTCAAAAGTAGTGCTCTCATTAGGGTTTAGGGAGCCATTTTGGACAGACCAACCAGACTGTTATATAGACCAGGGGGGATATACACAAAGACAGATACATGAT